>NC_051178.1:46564230-46806781 GCF_013339695.2 Rhipicephalus sanguineus | reverse complement strand
CAGGTGCAGCGCAGCCTCAGATCGCGTAGTTTGAAAGTAGCAGCTTTTGCCACAGAATTCTTCGTGTTGCTGACAGCATCCTGCCAACTTCGGCCGCGGAACCTTGTTTAGGTATGCAGTCATAACCTTCAGGGGTGATTTCATCAAAAATACGCTCTCGGTCCAACCGGTAACACATTACTAGATCTAGAGGAGACAGTGCGCAGCATGCCGTCCCAGTCTCTTGGCATACGAAAAAAAAGAAAAACAGCTTCGGTGGTCTTCCACGTTACGTCCAACTTTGCGTGCGCTGATTACGAATTATGACTCCAAACACTTTCTAAAACTTGTACAGACACGCGCAGAGCTTTATAATGGAGTTTGTTTTCTGAATGCTTTACACTCGCAGCTAAGAGATAGCGTAACTTGTGAATTACTTCGTACCGCGCTGTTTCTCCTCAACAAACATTCTCCCGAACGCGATGTGTCAGGGAAAATCTTTCAATCACCACCCTCGTGCTACAAAAATATTGCAGAACAAACAAAACAGTCGCCAACCATTGCTCGAGTGGTTTGAGCACAGTGGCGCACAGCCAGTGGCGTAGGCAGAATGTTTTTTTTTTGGGGGGGGGGGGGGGGGGCACTTCCTTGATCCGACATTGGGTCTGGGCAGGTAAGGGGGGTCGAGTGTCATTTTGTGCTCTGTATCCCATGGGAAAAAAAATTTCGGAGGGGGGGGGGGGGGGGGGCACGGGCACGGTGTGCCCCCTTTCCCTTGCTACGCCACTGCACAAAGCAGTCAGACATTTCGCGTGAAAGCGCTCAAAGAACGCCGTAGTTACAACCGCATCAAATTCCTGCCGACTACCGCCACGTTGTAGCCACGTCTCGACAGGAACGCTCGGCGTGAAAATGGCGGACAGTGCCACGAAAACCGGTTTTGGCGACAGGAACTCAGTCAAAGGATGTCTCCACTCTCTACGGAAGGGCGGGCGAGGAGGACATCGAGGCACTCTAGTTGCGCGCTTTAAAGATCGTCGCCCCGCTCCTGCGAACGCTGTAGGGATGGTAAAATCGATGAACGATTAATCGATTAAAGGAGCACCGTTAATCGTAATCGATTTCCTCCTTTCAGTTAATCGAATTAGTCGATTGAAACTCTTAGAAATAATCGATTATGACAACCCCCCCCCGCCCCCAATACTGCCCCTTGGCCGGTGCGCATGAGTGCGAAGCGAGCGATTCCGAGACGCAGAAGTCGAGCGCAGCTACTCTTTTTCACTACAGCACATATTTGTACGCTAGTTGAACGAGTCCAAAACCGGCGGAGGCCCTATCCCATAGAGGCAGAAATGAATTCGCCCTGGTCTCCGTCGCGTACGGCGTCTATCTCCAAGCCCTGCCCAAGGCTTCAAGCCCTGGCAGGAGGCGGCCGCACACCGACGAGGCAGAGATGCACTTGACCTCTTCTCATCGCTCACAGCCTACTGCATTCACCTCCTCCCGTCCCCCTTTTCTTCTATCGTGTGCTGGTTAACCGTCGGCAAAGTGCACGTGATTCTTGCTTGCTATATTGCGTTATTATTACATTTTGGTGCGTATAATGTTTCCTTTGTCATGTCATTATGGCGAGCAATCGCAAGAGCAGCGCGGTGTGGATGTTGTTCACAGAACATTA
This sequence comes from Rhipicephalus sanguineus, assembly GCF_013339695.2. Classification (NCBI taxonomy): domain Eukaryota; kingdom Metazoa; phylum Arthropoda; class Arachnida; order Ixodida; family Ixodidae; genus Rhipicephalus; species Rhipicephalus sanguineus. Next base: position 46,805,124 of record NC_051178.1, on the reverse strand, counting down.
AAAAACGACGACTGCGATGTGTGATACAGGTGGTAGGAATTAATCGAAGCCAGCGACGGAAACTCTTTAGATATCACCTGCTTCTCGCCCACTTTATCAATGTGCCAAAGAGTCATCCTCCAAAATGTCATTCTCCAAAGAAAAATGGTCATCACTAAAATTACAATGTTGAAGACTCCGTTCCCGAAAGCACGAATCCGCCTCTTAATTCAGGTAAGTTATAACTATCTCGCTACTTAGCCAAGGGCCTTTGCGTAACTTAGCTTGAAAATCAGGTCGCTCTTCAATTACATAAGCGATTTTTATGTTTCACGATGTTGGACTGCATGTTGTTAATTCGTATTCGTTCAAAAAGCTGCGTTCTCTTCGCAGGACCTCTTCCTTGGTGTCTGTGTTTTCAGCGCTATGGCTTTATTGAATGAAAGCAGCAAGCTGGTGCGCCAACGCTCAACAGTGAAGTTTGTTGTTTACTGTAATTTCAGACGTGCGAACGCATCGTCTAGTTGCTTAATTTGTTTGTGTTCGTTTTCGGCTCCACGCTTTTTCATCGTGTTTCATCGCACGAACTCAGCTCTCCTTGCCTTTGATAAACTAGCGATTTTCTTCGCCTGCAATGTCTACGGCAACTTTTTTGGGTATTTTATTTAGCTCTCAGGTCCGCCGTGGTGGAGAAGTCGTTACGGCGCTCGGCTGCTGACTCGAAGGTCGCGGGTTCGAACCCGGCCGCCGTGGTCGCATTTCGATGGAGGCTAAATGGCAGAGACCCGTGTACTGTACGATGTTGGCGCACGTTAAAGAACCCCGGGTGGTCGAAATTTCCGGAGCCATCCACTACGGCGTGCCTCATAATCATATCGAGGTATTGGGAAGTAAAACCCCACATATTAATAACATTATTTACTCTCAGGTTTTATTTCATTTTATTTTTTGTTATACAGTGATCCAAGAAGTGCCACATTGTAATATGCGTTATCTCTTGACTGGTTCCCATTGCCGTTATATTTTACTCCTTAACAAATAGAATTTTATTGTTTACCAAGGAATAAAAGAGAGAAAATCTATTAGAAGGCACAGAGGGTGGCCTTAGCTAGTACACTGCGCTGGGGAAAACGCAACGGGGGAAAAATAGTGATGAAATATGATGATGTTGACGGAAAGAAGTGATCCGTACATATATATATATATATATATATATATATATATATATATATATATATATATATATATATATATATATATATATATATATATATAGTTAAAAAAATCAAGCACGGAGGAAAAATTGCTCAGTAAAGGACTGACGTTTCGGCCGCGGGAGCGGCCTTCGTCGGAGTGATGCGAACATGCGACGGTACCGCAATATAAAATGCGCAGTAACGTATCATAGCGCTGTTAATGGCTGACAAGCGGTTGTTAGAAGCACGTGGGGAAACAGTGCGCGTGATAGGACAAGAAAAAACGAGAATACACGCGTGCGCACTTGCGCAAGACAAAACGAATAAAAGAGTAAAAAATGATTAACAATGAGTAAAAAATGATGAAGCCACATAACGCGTGTGTCACCGGCACAAACATCGATAGCACGTCATAGGTACAACTGCGAGCAAGTTATCGATAAACATAAACGCGGGTGTAACATCTTGTCATGATCCAGCAAAGCTCAAACAGGGAACTAATCTATCTGCGTGAAAGCATAGCGGCAATAATAGCGGGGGTAGTCAAGAGTGTTTAGGAAACTAAATGGGTAAAAATGAAAGTTTGCCAGCGCTTTCATTCGTGCCACAAGTGACGGCTTTAAACTTATAGATTAAATACGATTCTCGAAGGCTCTCTTTCGTGGTGGGAACGGAAACCAGATTGAAGGATTGTAGCTGTAATATTATCAAGTGAGTGGCCCGGAATGTGCACGTGTTTTGATAGCGGAAGGTTAGGAATGGTGGCAGCATGACACTTGTGGTTGTTGAACCGATATCTGAAGGGCGTTTCGGTTTGTCCAATGTACTGTAATTTGCAGACGGAACATTCGAGCAAATAGATGCAATTGTAAGTGTCACACGTAAAATTTCCTTTAATTTTATAGAAGAAATCAGAAGCAGTGCTTTTAGCAATGTGTGACGTCGTCATATGCGCGCAAACCTTGCATCGTGGTTTTTTGCAAGGTCGGCAACCGACATTATCGGGAACCCTTGTTTTAGATGAAGTTAGGATGTCATGCAGATTGCGAGACCGTCTGAAGACTACCCGAGGTGGCAATGGAAAGATTACTTTAAGATGAGCACTCTGCGCTAGTATGTTGAAATGTTTTTTGAGAATTGAGGAAACGTTTGGCACCGATGCTGAGTGTGTTAGAACTAGATTACTCTGTGCCTGAACGGATGGTTGCTTTTTAGCGCTGAACAAATCCTTGCGATTCAGCGCATCGGCTCTTCTGACGGCATCCTCAACAATGCGGGGTGGGTATTGCTGCTGGATCAAAGATTCGCGGAGTTGTACGCAGTTTGCATAAAAGTCTGACTGCTCAAAGCAAATTCTCTTAAAGCGGAGCGCCTGACTGTACGGTATACTGGTTTTCCAATGTTTTACATGTGAACTTTTAAAGTGAGGATAACGGTGCCTGTCTGTAGGTTTCCTGTAAAGCCTAGTGGTTAGTTTGTTGTCAGAGATGCAAACTGTGACGTCCAGAAAGTTAACGGTAGAACGAGAGTATTCATGCGAAAACGAAATAGATTGGTGAACAGTGTTGAAATCAGCTATAAAAGATAAAAGTTCATTTTCACCATGAGGCCAGATCAAAAAGATGTCATCTATAAATCGCTTATAATAAAGAGGCTTTAACGCGCGATTTCTTAAAAAGTCATTTTCCAGAACAGACATGAAAAGGCTAGCGTAATTAGGTCCAATGCGAGTGCCCATTGATGTTCCACTTACTTGAAGGTAGTGGGAGCCATCATATTCAAAATTATTAAGCTGTAAGATTAATTTCAATAAGGTAGCTAATGTATCACTTCCAATGGGCTTTTCATCAGACAGTTCTTCGTACGCTTGAATTACTGCCTTGATGCCATCACTATGGGGTATATTGGTATACAGTGAAACCACATCTAATGTCACGAGCACGGAATTATCTGGTATCACGAGTTCATCAATGTCCAACAAAAAATGATTTGTGTCTTTAAGATAGGACGAGAATTTGCATGGAAGGCTACTGATTATTACATCAACGTAGCGGGAAAGTTGCTCCGTAACAGTGTCAATGCCCGAAACAATGGGGCGTCCAGGACAGTTTTCTTTATGTATTTTGGGCAGCAAGTAGAACCTGCCAGGGACGGGATTGAGCGGGACGAGGGAGCGTACTGCCTTGTCGCCTAATTGATTATCTTTTACGAGATCGTTGACGGTATCTTGGACAACTGCTTTAAACTCTTCAGTGGGATCATAGTCTAAGTGCTTATAAAAAATCGGATTGTTAAGCTGTCTATGGGCTTCGCTTATATAATCCGTTTTATTCATAATAACAACGGCACCACCTTTGTCGGCTGGCTTTATCACGATATCACTGTGTTTAGCCAGTGATATCCTCAAATGAAATGTTTGATTTAAACGGTTTTTGCTTTTAGTAGGCTTTAAGCACGTCGCGTTGGACTGCTTCAATATACATGTCTAGATATTTATCACGTTGGGCCGGAGGGGTCCAGCGGTTATTGGTAAACACAACTGGCTGCATGTCGCTAGTAGACGGACGGTCATGGAAATATTCTCGTAGGCGCATGTGACGTGAAAAATTCTCTAAATCCTTAGCCAATTGAAAATCGTCATATCCACCAGTTGCAGGACGAAAAGTGAGGCCCCGTGACAAGACGCGGAGTTCGTCCCTGTTTAGACTTACATGCGAAAGGTTCACTACGTTGGTGGGCGGCGGCGTGCTATTATCTAGCTCAGGAAGCGAGTTTGTCGGGACCGCCGTTATTACCTGTTTTGGAAACAACGAGCGGTCCACGCCATCACGGAGCAACTTTTTACATTTCTTGTCGTAAATTTCACTTAGCTTTTTCACTTTATACCTTTCTAATTCGGCTATTTCATGCATACTGAGGTCAGCACTCGCGTACAGCTGTCGTTCCGTGTTTAGAGAGTCTTTTACAGCATGCTGGTAATGGTTCTGAACAGTACGGGTAAGATCCAAAGAGGCTTTTTTAAGGATTTCATGCCATTGAGCGATATTTTTAGCGGACATATGGCTTGTGGCTGCTTTTACAGAAATACAAAGTCCCCTAGGTGCAACACGAGCCGCTAAATATGCACTGAGGGTTGAAGCATGCAGTTCGTTTCGAATGCGCTTTTCCACGGTTTTTCTCAACTTTAAGAATGCATGGGAGGTATTCGCCTTTCTGGCAAAAGGCTCACCTAGACAGTTCGTCACTTTGTTTTTCGGTCTCCGAGTCTTTCGGGGACTGGTCCGCGTAGCGCGTTGCGTTGCTGGTTGGGGCGGTCTAGGTCGTAGTCTGGTTCCTAGTGGACGCTGATCGCGGGCAGAGGGCCTGGTTGATTGGTTGGCGGGCTGGTTGAGGACACGGCAGCGGAAGCCAGCTGTTGCACGGAAGGGTTCAAGTCCGTTGTACCTTGCACGGGAGCAGGGAGGCTAAGGTGGTGGGTCGGTTGGTTCGATGACAGTTGAGTAACTGGCGCAAGCGGCGCTGGTGGTGAACGTCGTGGTGCGGTTGCAATTAGGGCAGGGAATTCACTGAAACTAGGAAAGTTTGGGCCATTGAGCGGCTGGCTTGCTGAGTGCCGAGAGCACATTGGCTCTATCGGCAGGCAAGGAGCCGTGTCTTTCCAAAAAGAAGAAAAGGCATTTGTTCTTCCAAAACACAGTCTCTGGAGATGCGTAGCCATTAACGCGACGCCCTCGAAGCTAGGATGGATGCCATCAGCAGCGAGAACGCGAGCGGAAGGCAACCATTCAAAACCATGGTCGATGAAGTACACGAAACTGGAACGCCGGCAGAAGTTTTGCAGTAGGCTATTGAAAGTGCAGGCCTCGCGATTGCAGTGACGAACAAGTCCATCATTTCGCTGGCCATAATGACGATTAGTAGCTCTCGGCAGGACCAGGCTGGCGTACACACGAGTGATACCTGGTCGTTCCTTGGCTATGATGTGAAGCAGGTCACGGTAGTTTTCGAAGTTTACACGTCCGGTAGAAGAGGTCAAGTCGTTGGTACCCACATTGAGGATGAGGGTCGTAGTTGACGATGGCACGAAGTCTAAGAGCACACGCGCGTCAGTTATGCGGGCTCCAGGCTGCCACACAAAAGCTGGAGTAGCGGTGCGGTTAGGGTCGAAGTGGTGGAAGAGGTATTTGACTTGGGAGTCGCCCAATACCGTCGTATAAATTGGGGTTGACGGATACCTCCAGTTGATATTTTTTCCTTGTGCTGTTGCCGGGATCCATAGTAAATGAAAACAATAAAGTGCTAACAAAGGACCCGGAAGTAAAAGTTCAAAAAAATCAAGCACGTAGGAAAAATTGCTCAGTAAAGGACTGACGTTTCGGCCGCGGGACCGGCCTTCGTCGGAGTGATGCGAACATAAACATGTCATGCTGGATCATGAACATAAACATGTCATGCTGGATCATGACAAGATGTTACACCCGCGTTTATGTTTATCGATAACTTGCTCGCAGTTGTACCTATGACGTGCTGTCGATGTTTGTGCCGGTGACACACGCGTTATGTGGCTTCATCATTTTTTACTCATTGTGAATAATTAATTTTTTACTCTTTTATTCGTTTTGTCTTGCGCAAGTGCGCACGCGTGTATTCTCGTTAACAACCGCTTGTCAGCCATTAACAGCGCTATGATACGTTACTGCGCGTTTTATATTGCGGTACCGTCGCATGTTCGCATCACTCCGACGAAGGCCGGTCCCGCGGCCGAAACGTCAGTCCCTTACTGAGCAATTTTTCCTACGTGCTTGATTTTTTTGAACTTTTACTTCCGGGTCCTTTGTTAGCACTTTATTGTTTATATATATATATATATATATATATATATATATATATATATATACACAATACTAAGACAAAGGGGTCAAGCAAGCTAATAATACAAACCCCAGCACGTGCAACTACGACCTCGTCTCCACTTCAAGCACAAGAGGTGCCGCCTTTAGTTCGGCGAATATGAAGCGTAAGGAAGCACGCTCGCGGATTATGAAAATAGTGTAAATGACCGTGGAGAAATGCAGCTTTCAACTAATGCTTGCACTCCCACGTCAGCCAGCCTACCCCCGTCTGCTGCTGTTACGCGAAAGGAGGACAGTCGCGAAATACAATGTGTTCTAATGAGAACTAACAGACAAAAAAGCCATGGAAAGTATAGGGGATGTTATTTGTAGTAATTATGATGTAAATGTGAAGAAAGTAAAGTGGACAAAAAGGTAACTTGCCCCTGGCAGGGACCGAGCCTGCGACCTTCGAATAACACGTCCGATGCTCTACCAACTGAGCCACAGCGGCGGTCATCCCCCGGTCCACTTTATGGGGTTTATGTGTGTTTCTTTGTGCTTAACAAAGAAAAACGAGCCCTTAAAGTTATGCTTTTTTCGTTTTTATGTTCTAATGTCTGATACATTAGACACGCTCACAGTTCGGGCTCCTCGGTGGTCTAGTGTTTACGGTGCTCGACTGTTGACCCGAGGGTCGCAAATCCTGGCTGCGGCGGCCGCTTTTTCGTTGGAAGCGAAAATGCTTGAGAGGCGTGACTTAGATTTAGGTGCACATTTAAGAACCCCAGGTGGTCGAAGTTTCCGGAGCCCTCCAATATGGCGTCTCTCATAATCATATCGTGGCTTTGGACGTAAGAGACCAGATGATGATGATGATAATAATAATAATAATAATAATAATAATAATAATAATAATAATAATAATAATAATAATAATAATAATAATAATATAAATAATAATAGGTGGCCTGTTTTAGGCCAGTATGTTGCTGTGAATTCTCGCATGGCTGACCTCAAAAAATAGATCACGTCAGTCTGCAATTATAGTATTATCGAGGGCTTCCACAATATCTAACGTACAAACTGAGAAAATATGGCGTTCCTACGAGTGCGAGCGTCTTATTTACTTCCTCTTCCTCCTTGTCTCTGCTTTGCCTTTCGCTGGATTTCGCCACGCTGCATGTTTCCGGTGCGTCTTAATTTCGACCAGTGTGGTAGCCGACAACGTCTCCGATTTCGGTGCGCTCGAGGAGGCAGGCTTCGAGAAAATACGACCTGCAGCCGAATCGTCCATGGATGATGGCCACAGATCCTTCAATCCGTGACATCACCCAAAGACGACGGGCCCCCTGTAACCATTGGGCGAAAGTGCGAATTCTCACGAAGGCGCAAATACGCACATGTGATCTCTAGCGCGTATGGTAGAAAGACTTCGGTCGAGATCAAACACAAACAATGCCTCTCAAACAATGAGATGTCCTTTTTAAAGCACCCATCAAAATCTCGATTAATCGATTAAGACATCACATAGAAAGCAATTAATCGACGAAAGGCTAGATCGACGAACGATTAATCGATTCAAAATTTTATTCGACCATCCCTAGAACGTCGTTGCTCTTCGCGCTACAGGGCGTGGTCGCCTTCGTGCGCCTATCTCGAGGAAAGAAGGGGGCGTGCTGCCCATTCATGTCCCCAGAAGGGGACATGAAAGAATCACACTGCACAAGCGCTGACTTCCAACAAAGGTTTATTGCGCGAACGCGAAATATTAAGGCAGAAAAATACAGAAAAGACACGTGATAAACATGATAAAATGAAGACTAGGGGTTACAGGATTTGAAGGTGTTAATCTTGCAGATATGCGATTTCCTTGTCAAGGTAACTGGATGGACGGTGAACTAACGCACGAAGGCCCCCGCTTGATAATGGGGTGTCTCCAAGATAAGATCGAACACGAGGTCCCGGTCACCATTCCCGATTTGAATGAAATTTGCTGTAGGTCTAGGCATTACATCAAGAACATTGATTTCCAAGTTTGTTTCACGAAACAAATTTTGTTCGCCTGAAAAAAAATATACAAGTTTTGGCCGCAAAAACCACTTTTCCGCCAATTTCGCGATTTCTGAATTTTGAGCCCGCCTAGGGAAAAAACGGTGCACTTCTTGGTCACAATATTTATTCGACTTAAACAACAAATTAAATACAATCTTATGAGTTTATTATTTCTTTTGCTTGTCGAAGCACTTTTGAAGAAAATAATCCCAAACTTGGCAAATCGCACAAAAAACCTGTATTTCAGGAATTTATTGCTGCAAACAAGTAAAAGTGAGGATAATAAAAATCTATACATATTAACTTTGATACCTTCGCTCTCTTTTAAAATAATTTTTGTGGTTTTATCGCGCTCCGTTTTACTCGATAATTGGGCTGAAACGTAAGTGATTTACCAAAAACGCCGCACTTTGAAAATAGTTTTCTCAAAAAGGCCATCTTTAATTTTTTTTTAAAATCGCTCTGATTGAAGTCAAGGACGTCGTCTACCATTCTGCTTAAAAAAATTGCATTAGTTTGGTTGCTAACAAGTTATAAGGCGCCAAATGTGACCAAGTCAGCCTAGCGGCCGCGTCGTTCGTTACGTGCTGAAACTGGGATATTGTCGAAAATACTTGTACGTGACATAATCACAAATCAGCAGCTCCACACCAACAAATGCACAGCCAGGTGTCATGGTTCAGCAAGCTTTGTCTTGCTATCAGCCGCTTGACAAACCCGCAGCAGCGGCCGCTCGATGCTGCGGGCGCTCACATTACATGAGTGCCGCTTCGACTGCGGATGAGCTCCGCTTGCGCGCCAAACTACGCTCAGTGGACGAACGTGTGAAGGAATGCATCACTGTGAAAGTTAAAGGCTGTTAAGTTCCAACAAATGTTATTACATGCAACGAAAACTCTGCCGGCAGCTTTCGCAGTGAGCGCAATACAGCACGCATGTACAGCACGCATGTATTTTTTCCCCTGCTGATCCTCCTCCGCGGGGACAGCCTGCCATCTCCAGCTGGGAGGACTGGGAGGTCTTGCTCTCGTCTGGGGACCCGGCGTTGCAACTTGCTGCGGTTACTCGGGCTCCCGATGTCATCGCGGTGAGAGGCATGACCGTGTAGACGTGGCGTGGGACCGCGCAGTGGTCCAGGGACCCGGGGGGTCCAAACACACTTGCAAATAAAGTTTTTCTCTCTCTCTCCCCTGCTGTTATGCTCGCAGCCGCAATATAACGTGATAAACGCTCGGCTTGCGTTGAATATTATATCTGCAGACGCACAACAATACAGTATTGTAAAAGCGGTGCTTTAATGAAGCAAAGGACTTGGGCACACTTCTTTTCACAGCCGGCTGACACATTTGTTGCACGAGATGGAGAACAACTGCAGTTTGACTTGTTCGACCATCGGAAGCAGGTATGACAGCTTTCTTTAGATGTCGATGGCTTGCTTTGGTGTCATATATTGCTGATAGAGTGAACTTAATTATCTTTAGGCCATCAGAAGAGAGGAAGCAACACATGAGCGCACTACTGTAGGCGGTCACTGCAAAATTGCCGGCAGAGTTTTCGTTGTATAATATGGCTTTTGTTAGCACTTAACAGCCTTTAACTTTCACAGTGATGCATTCCTTCTCTCGTTCGTCTTCGGAGCGTAGTTTAGCGTTCAAGCGGAGCTCATCTGCAGTCGAAGCGGCACTCATGTAATGTGAGCGCCCGCAGCATCGAGCGGCCGCTCCTGCGGGTTTGTCAAGCGGCTGATCGCAAGACAAAGCTTGCTGAACCATGAGACCTGGCAGCGCATTTGTTGGTGTGGAGCTGCTGATTTGTGATTATGTCACGTACAAGTATTTTTAGCATCTTATATCCGAGTTTCAGCCCATAACGAACGACGCGGCCGCTATGCTGGCATGGTCACATTTGTCGCACTATAACTTGTTAGCAACCAAAATAATGCAGCGTTTTTTTCTGCACAATGGTAAATGACGTCCTTGACTTCAATCAGAGGGATTTAAAAAAAAATTAAAAGTGGCCTTTTTGAGAAAATCATTTTCAAAGTTCGGCGTTTTTGGTAAATCACTTACGTTTCAGCCCAATTATCGAGTAAAACGGAGCGCGATAAAACCACGCAAATTATTTTAAAAGAGAGCGAAAGTACCAAAATTAATATGTACCGATTTTTATTATCCTCACTTTAACTTGCTTGCAGCAATAAATTCCTGAAATAGAGGTATTTTGTGCGATTTGCCAAGTTTGTGATTTTTTTCTTCAAACGCGCTTCGACAAGCAAGGGAAATAATAAACTCATAAGATTGTATTTCACTTGTTCTTTACGGGGAATAAATATTGTGACGAAGAAGAGCACCGTTTTTTTCCTAGGTGCGCTCAAAATTCAGAAATCTCGAAATTGGCGGAAAAGCGTTTTTTGCGGCCAAAATTTGTATATTTTCTTTTTCAGGCGAACAAATTTTTTTTTGCAAAACTAACTGCGAAACCATTGTTCTGGGTGTAATGCCTAGACCTACAGTAAATTTCATCACTATCGGGAATGGTGACCGAGACCTCGTGTTCGATCTTATCTGGGCACACCCAGTTGTGTTTCATTAAGTGAATTAATTTTAATCTGGCCACTTTTCGCCGCAACGAAGCTCAGCTAAGTTTAGTTGAGTGAGCATTTCAGTCACTGGACTTGTGGAGCTATATTTCGACAAGTACAAAAGGCAAAGTGATCACTTGCCAGTGTTCGTAGCCTCATGTGCCTCCCAAACATCCCCCCCCTCTTTCTTTTGGGGGTGGGGGAGGGGGCAAGCTGATAAGTATAACACCACACCCTATCGAGAAAAAACATTTACCTACGTGTATGGATGTGCCTTATAGGTCATCCATACACGTAGGTGTATGGATGACCTAATACACATAGAAACAAAAAGTCGATTTAGGCTAAGCTGTGTAAAGTTCATTAGTGTAGCTACAGGCTAGAATTCAAAATACATAAACCAGACAATTATTCTATCGTAATATAAAAACAAGACCGTATGTATTCACAGAGATTGTAGCCAGTCTTTTTGTTTTGCTTTAACTGGCCACTTTGCTGCTAGTAGAAACAGATCTTTGTCTTTACTGCCAGCTTTTTCTCATACGTGAACAAAGGCCTGAATGTCTGTTGCTTCCACACATTAAGAGGCGGTTCTTCCTTTCATCCCTAGCTGCCTGCAATTCTTTAGCTCTTCTCTTTGAAGGGCAACTGCATCTTAAGTCTGCTCACGACTCTTCCAAGATGTGCGCAAGATCTAATGTAGTGAGCCTTGTCCCAAAGGCGCTGAGTCGTGCTCAGGCAAGGGCGGCAGAAGATAGTGCCATCCTTTACATTTCCTAAAGGGCCACCTTCCTCTCCTCTTTTTTCTTTTTTTTTCACCGGGCACGTTGCTGGTAATAACGGTTCAGGTGGCCGTAACCTATCAGGCAACAAACACGTAATACAAACGGCAAGTAGGCCCGTATACATTCCACTATAAGTCCCTTAGTAGGCTACGGATCACTCGTAGGAAAAACAAACTGACGAAGCACACACATACACACACTGGCCGCATGCGGCGTCCGCACGGGCTCATTTAGTGCCTCGTTTGCGTTGCCCATTAAATTAAAGCGCCACCAAGACTACCGCAAAACAAGTACACTGATGCACTACATTAACACTGCCTACTACTTTAACACTAATTTAATTAACTTAACAGTATATTAACACTATCTTAGCTACTACCTTAAAGGGGCATTAAAGAGAAAAACGATTTTTCTCGTATTTGTAACTTATTCTTCAATGACAGCGAAATCAGCACACTTGCCGCGAGAAGACGCTTGGTGGGCGAGAAAACGAGCAAAAAGAAAATGCAGGTGGCAACACCACCTCGAAGTTCTCGCACCAATCGCGTGACGTCATTTATTTTGACGGCGTCTACTGGGGCGTACGTACTTATTAATACGCAAAACTAAGCACATTGTTTTCTGTCTGAGCCAGATACTTAACATACCAAGTTTCAGAAATTGTCGTTGAGCCAATGTGGCCAAAATACGAGAAAATACTTTGAAATCCGTGACGTCGCCATCGGAAGTGTCGGTGGGAAATTTAATAGTGAAACTTTTGACATCGATTTTCTCATCGATAAGTAAGCCCGTGACGGTCAAATTAAGAGTGTAATTTATCGGTCTAAACCAATATACTGTTTCACTTTAGTGTTCCCTTAATACTTAACACTACCACACTGCTTTAACGATTTGGGGCATGTAAAAGAGAATTGTTATTAATGACTTCCCTTCTGCATTTAATAAGCCTAACGTTTAAGAAAGGGAGAGGGCAACTTTATTGATTTCCGACAGATTGCTGGGCTGGGCTCCCGCCTTGCAGCTAACGGAGAGTCTCCCTGCAGCTTCCTCGGCCTGCTGGATCGCCCAGAGTTGCTGATCCAGGCCAGAATAGAGCAGCGCCCGAAGGCCTTCACTGGAGGCGGCGACACCAGTTATTACATTCACGTCCTTTCGGCGGAGTCGTTCTTGCTTAGCCCCTAGATGTTTTTTATTTGGCTTTGTGTGAATTGTAGTTTAGGAAATTTCGCTGTTCGTGTATTTTCCACTTTGCTTAAGCCCGTTCTACCCCCACGTTATTTTCATTTCATTTTTCTATGGTGGACAGACACATATATGACCCGTATCCACAAACAAAACTTGTCCTTAACTTATGACTTAAGTAACTGATCGGCGCTTAACGCGTTTCACAAAGCAATCTTGTGGTTAAGGTAAGCTTAAATAGGCACTTAAGTAAGGGAAAGTAGAGTACAGCTACTGGCTACCTTATAGGGCGACTTTCGCTGTTTTCTCGTCAATCAAAATGGCCGACCACTGCGGCCGTCTCACCGACTTCCAGATTTTGCTGGCTGTGTGAAAAAATTACACAGGATGAAACATATCGTTACGCGCCGCGGTTACGGCCAGTTCTCAGGGATCGGCACAATCACATAGAGGCGTATAACGACGCGGAATGCCTGTCGCGGTACCGATTTTCCAAGCGAGCGGTGCTACGCCTGTTGGAAAGGGTGCGGCAGGGCCCAAAGGACAGCCAACGCGGGCACCCCGTTCCGCCACTAGCTGCTTGTCGATGACATGCGTGAAATATATTTGAGAAGTGAGGTTCCTTCGCTTGCTTCATTGAACAGTTTTAGTGAGGTGTCCGCAGCAGCTCGGCAGACGCAGGCTTTCATTAGAAATGGCTGGCAGCGCGCGTCCGTAGAGCTGCTGCGGACGCCCAACCACACATGTATTGGCAGCCTGCTTGCAGAGCAAGTGTGGACGCCCGAATAAGCTCTGCAGCAAGTGAAAGGCGCTCACCTGTTAATTTTTTTGTTATTGTTTGTTCCTTTCATAAGGTAACAGCTAAAAGTTTTGACGTCGACGGTTTCGTTTCTTCGAACGAAAAAGTTGGGAAAGCCTGTACTGCGATTGAAAATATATATATAGGGCTAGAGGAACAGTGCGTGTAGGTTGCATGGTGAAACATCGCAATCCCGCCGTTTTCTGCTCCGTTGGTGTGGTCTATAGGATCCCCCTCTCCTGTGAAAAGGTGTATATAGGCCAGTCAGGCAAATGCATCAACGAAAGACTTCGCCACCACAATAATACTTAAAGGGAACGCCGACGTCACACCTTTCGGCTCATTGCAGATCATGTTAATGCAAACAGTTTTTCGGTAACACTCTTATACTGAAGCATAAAGACACAAGGGTGCGTGAACTTGTTGAAGCGTTCTTTATCATAAACGAGGGTAATGATCGTATACCTGAACCGTCTGTTTGTCTACTAGACTGCGAGGTACGCAAGCTCAACCATTTCTTTGGCATCATCCAGATTTTCTGCGCACACATGCGTTGGTTTTCGTCGTGTTCATTTGTGTTTCATATTAAACTTCAGTTGTTCGATAGCGCTCGGATACTGTGTCCTTCTATTCTTGTGTCCCGTCTTGTTTGCGCTGATTTTTTACAATACGCATCAATTCCAACTCGCCCACCTCACTAACTTTATACAAAAACAGAACCGCTGCCTAGAAAACACCGACGCGTAGAGAACAATTACGGGAGTCGTGAAGTTCATATGCACCATCGCAGATGTGCGTGTTTCTGGCACGCAGACGGAAAAAGTGTCGTCTTCCTCTGGAAAATAGATGCGACGATTGCAGCCAGCAGGCACGGCTCAGCGCCGCATGGAAGGGAGTAGACAGGGGCGTAGCCAGAAATATTTTTCGGGGGGGGGGGGGTTCAACCATACTTTATGTATGTTGGTGCGTGCGTTTCTATGTGTGCGTGTATATATACGCAAGCAAAACTGAAAAATTTGGGGGGGGGGGGGGGTTGAACCCCCCCAACCCCCCCCCCCCCCCCCCCTTGGCTACGCCCCTGGGAGTAGAGGAAGAAAAGAATAGGCGAGAGAAGTGACGCTGTTCTTTGTGGTTCCGTTGCTGAGGGTGAGGCAGGTGGCTATTTATTTATTTGAAATTCCTTACAGGCCTGTCGGGCAATGTGTAAACGGGGCTCTCAAATAACACCAATCAGCACGAAATAAAAAAGCTATCAAACACCAGAAAGGAACGATATAGTTCACACAGAAAAATTTGAACACTTCATACATAATACGTACATAATGCATAATACAAATTAAAAAAAAGACATGATAAATACACAATATTGACACACACAAATTTAGCCTTTTGACGGACGACCTCAATGAAAATGTGCAATTAGTTGGTGATGGAATGCGTCAGGGTTGGACAATGAAGCTATGTTGTCGGGAAGGTTATTCCATAATGCAATGGCGCGTGGTAGTGCTGATGAATTGAATGTTAATGTGCGACCGTATATGCGTGTAAAACTCAAATTATTGTGCAATCTTCTCGATGTTCGGGATGGGACATCGAGATGAAATGAACATGACGTGTCAGAGTGAAGATACTTGCGGAATAATGTTAGCAGGGCTATGTCACGGCGCGTAGCTAATGATGGTAGGCAAAGATCGGTTTGAATCCGCGTGACACTGCAATGGTAACTATAGTTTCGCGAGATGAACCGTGCTGCCCTATTTTGGATGGATTCTAGTGCGGTGGCCATGTTATTGTGATATGGAGACCAAATGGATGATGCGAACTCAAGTTGTGGGCGAACAAACGTGAGATAAGCTAGTTTACGAATATTAGGCGGTGAATTTCTGAGATTGCGCCGCATGTAACCCAAGGATTTTGAAGCATTAGCGCATACTGATGAAATGTGAAAGGACCATGACAGATCAGAAGAAAGGTTGACACCAAGGTATTTGTAATAGGACACGCATGATATTAAGTCGTCTTGAATGCGGTATATATAGTTAGAATTGTTATGTTTACGGCTGGATGTGATATTTTGATGTGTTGAGGGTCATTAGCCATGTGTTGCACCACTCGTTAATAAGACTGAGATCACACTGGAGTGCCAAGTGGTCAGTAGCAGATCTAATGGGGCGGTATAGAATGCAATCATCTGCAGAGATTCGCATGCTGGAAGAAATGTTATAGGGTAAA
This sequence comes from Rhipicephalus sanguineus, assembly GCF_013339695.2. Lineage (NCBI taxonomy): Eukaryota > Metazoa > Arthropoda > Arachnida > Ixodida > Ixodidae > Rhipicephalus > Rhipicephalus sanguineus. Next base: position 46,789,483 of record NC_051178.1, on the reverse strand, counting down.
TAATTGATAAAAATTAGAAATAATAATGGACCCAGCACGCTGCCCTGCGGTACGCCTGAGGTAACTGGGGAAAGCTTAGAGGACAGATTGTTAACAAGTATGAATTGTTGGCGGTTCGAAAGAAAGTTACGTATCCATGATAAAGTTAATGAGTCTAGACTAATTGTTGACAATTTAGAGGCCTTGGCGAAGTCGAGGAATACGCAGTCCGTTTGTAGGTTATCATCCATTATAAAATGCAAATCAGTGGTTAGTTCTAATAGCTGTGTTTCACAGCAGTGATTCTTTCTGAACCCGTGTTGGTTATGGTAAAAAAAAAAACATTGTGCTCTAGATGACTGAAAATATGAGATGCAATAATATGCTCTAGCATTTTGCAACAGATGCACGTGAGAGATATCGACGGTAGTTTTGAGCTGTGCTTTTGTTCCCGCTTTTAAAAATCGGTATTACTTTCGCTATTTTCCAGTCAGAGGGTAGCATTCCATTCGTTAGAGACTGCTGAAAAATATAAACTTTTTGTTTACGGAGATGGCGAATCTTTGCTTAAAGTAAAAGGCGTATGAAACAAGAAATACAGAAATGTGGAACGTTCCTTACTTTCGTACTAATTATGGTTTTCAGGTGCTTCGATGTACTCTTCCGCGAACACTAAATAATTACATTAGCAAAGGTATAGATGTGTCTCGTTTAAGTGTCGCAGAATTAGCGGCTCTTTTTGTTGTATAAATTATGTAGCAATTTATTTAGGTGCAGAAGATTGCAGCAGGTTCCTTTGTTGTATAAGCTATGTATAAACCACGTTTTCAGTTTTCCTTTATGACATGATCTTTACGCAAAACAATGTGGCAGTTTAAAAAAGTGTATGATAATGTGATGTCCTTCAGCTGCTGCCATTGTTCACAAAGGGGGCGGAGGATCCCTCAAGTCCCTCCGCTTCCTGTTACACTGTACTGTGACGAAGCAAATAAAGCAATCAATCAATCAATAACGCAAAAATTTCGTAGACGCTGTAATGGTGTTTTTTTAATTTTTAGAATTATTTCCATTAATACCTGCTGAAGTAAACACCTTTAAGCTATTGATGAGACTTGCTATGCCTTCCTCAGTTATTTCAATGGGTGTCATGTAAGTATAATTGAGGTCACAAACTTCAGGAAGAGTGGAGTGATCTTCAGAAGTAAACACAGATGAGAAGTAAGTGTTTAATATTTCCGTTCACTCATTCTCTGGTATAGGAGCATTGTTATTACATTGTAAAGAAATTGAACTAGTGTCACGATCAGGGCACATTTGCTTGCAAAACTTTTTTAGGATTAGTTTTCATTAGCACTGGGAGGGACGCAAACCGAGCATGTAAGGTTGTTTGAAGAAAAGCAAAAATGAGAAAAACAGGTTGACATCGCAGTCAGTTATGTTGCGCTGAGAAGATCATGGCCAACTGGAGAGGGAACGCAGGGAGGGGGAGGGAGTGAAGACGCAGCACTGCCATGCGTCCACACTTTCGTTTTACGCGGTCCTAAAATATTTTCCCGCGGGAAACTTGGGCTGGCGCGCCTGAACCACTGCAAATTCTTTTTGGACTTCGAGGGCCATCGGTGTGCAGCGCAGTGGTACCGCAAGCTCTCTTCAATCGGCATGACTGCGGGAGTACGTTCAAACACAATTTCTCTGCATCCTGTCTCTACGACATCGTTATTAGTGCCCCTTCATGTAGCTTTGCGCCCATCTGGACCTTTTTAATCTACAGCGGAAGTAACTGTGGCACGCGTCCCTGCGCATATCGCCACCAACGACGCTTCTTTGACAAAGTAAAATCGAAACGGCCAAACACGGCATTTGTGGTTGTTCCGCGCCGTTTATACTTCATATTTCAACACACATAAAACAAAGCGCTTAAGATCGACGGACGCGCGCCACTTGTGCGATATTGAATCGATATTTGACATATTCCAGCTGTCTGCAAAATAATAGTGAAGGTTCGCTTTGAAGGCGCGTTCTCCGATACGCCTTGCAATCTACTCGTAATACGATTATAGAAGAAAATTGGTGGCATACAGTAAGTGACAAACAAGTTGTTTATAGCATCCCACTTTTCTGCGGGATTATCGAAATGAGGAGTCCCTTGTGCGCGACGTTGCGAGGGCCCGGTGGCCTTTATGCCTTGACGACGACCGAGACGGCCGTCCTTTTTTGCCAGGGCAGCTTTCCTGCAGTGCAGAAGATCACGCCCAATGGCGGCGCTTCTCGTCCTTGCGGCCGGTGTTACGTGCAGTGAGTGCAGTGGCGTAAATCCAGGAATATCGCAAGGGGAAAACACATCTTGCCATGGTGGCCATTTTGTTTTTGCAAATATGGGTTTTATTTTTAATTATATAAAAATTAAAACTATGCTTTGAAATAAAATTTAAAAAGGGAGCATGGGCCTCAGCACCGCGTCAGGGAGCTTAACCTAACAGCACTGAGCAGCCAATAGTAGAAGGGTGCTTTGGTGAAGTTAGTTTCTAATAGTAGCTCGTAGGTGTGCTCTAGCATATTGCCACGTGCATGCGATAAGAAAGACGACAACGCAAATGGGCATATGCTGCGTGCAGAAGATAGAAAGGAAGAAAGAAGAAGAGCTCGCTGCGCGCGGTATTCAAAACTCCGACCTGCTGTTCTTCTCTTGATCTGTGCGTTACGACCTCTCTCTTGACGTCGCGGCACTGGTGGAGGTGCTGGAGCCTGCAATCTGATGCAGGAAAGCCTGATTCGGACCCGTACGCCCAATCCGGAGACTCAACCTCTCGTCACGACTCCAGTGCACCGATTCAGCCGGCGCCTACTAGGCCTAAGGCCGGAGTTCTTGGCTGTCCCTCCTCTTACCAGCATGGCAGCGCTTACAACGTCGGCGGATCTCTTCCCATCCCAGGTGACACTTGAGCATCCTCGCGTTCCCGAAGTTTTCCGCGGTGAAGCGTATGAGGATGTCGAGGACTGGCTCGAACAGTTTGAACGGGTAGCTGTGCTCAATCGCTGGAGCGAAGAACAAAAGCTTAGCCGTGCCTATTTCGCGCTGGAGAATAGCGCTCGTACATGGTACGAAAACAGGCAGGCCACTTTCCAAACTTGGGACAATTTCCGCCAGAAGCTGCTCGAAACATTCCTGTATAGGTAACATGTCATTAGGATTAAACCATCAAATTAATATTCAAGCTTTTTTTTGTTATAACGCGCATAGATACAGCATTTATATAACGTGGCCTCCGTTCCCCATCGCTGGTACCTGTTAGAAATAGCCTCCCATGATAACTTGCTTGTGAAACATGTTTATGTTCCCCGGTGTTATTTTCTCTTAATTAATACAATCACAGTCGAGCAATCGGATTCATACTCGACCTTCATTGATTTCCGATATAAATAATGTGAGATGATCGGGGATTCTTTATTTACAATGCCTTATAAAGTCAAGCGTAATAAACATTTGCAGCACGTCGAAAGTAACGCGTAACTTCTGTGAAAGTTCGTTCTCTGCAGCGTCTCATGAAACGGAAAGCAGCTTTCACTTTCGTACTTCGCTTCTGCTCTTAGGAAGGGCTTCAGATTTGAGCTGGTTTTACATTGAGTACGTTATATTTAGCTGTCAACCAATTGAAATGCAATATTCGAAAGCTAAACCTCAAGGGGCGGGGGGCACCTGCAAGGGTTGCCCCCCAGCGTGCGCACAAGGGGGTCCGGACACCCCTACCCTAGTGATGCAGAACTATCGGTAAATTGACTATCGATAGTATCGATAGTTTCTTTGAAACTATCGATAGTGTAAACAAACTATCGATAGTACTACTATCGATAAACTATCGATAGTCGAATCGGTAGTACCATTGGTAATATTAGTAACGATATTACTGCCACGCGTGTTTATTGCTTTGTTTTGATGTATTCGGGTTGCACCCACAGACTGTTAGCTGCGTTTGACGCAGACCGCACCGCAATGTTTGGGAAGTTTCGCGATTGTTTGACATTTTAAGGTTACGCGCCGGACGCGAATATTCAAGTTTATTCGAAAGCTTGCGCGAGCAATAGCGATAACACTGGAAGGTTTGATGACTGATGTATAAAAGATGAAGCCTTCCACCGATTGTCAGATTACTCGACGGCCGGCGACTGTTCTCGCCGCAATCAGTGCGCAGCCTGTATCGCTTGTATTCCGAGTTTTGGTTCTGTGGGCACAACTTCGACCAAAAGAAGAGCTTCGTATTTCCCAGTCTTGCTGTGGCATTCTTCACCGTCACAGCCACATGACAAACTATCCATAGTGGTGCCAATAACGAGGCTGTTGCTGGCTGGCCGTATTGCCAAAATATTTGCGATAGCCTACTATCAGCTTCGCTTAATTTATGAGGAAATTTTTATCGAGAGAAATTATTTGCGCAGTGAAAATGGCGGCATACGTCCATCAATAAATTAATATTTAAAAGCAACCAGTTACATCTTTAACAAACTTAGTTCTTGATATTTTTTTTATTTTGCAATCATCAAATACAATATAAAACTGAAGCCTCGCAGTTCCACCCCATGTAACGGCTTCCTTTCCGCTACAGCTTAATAGTTTGACTTTATGACCATGTTTCAGCGAAGCACTCTGGTGAAGAACCCAAGCATGTCGACTTTCTTGCCCTTCAGCCTGCTCCTCCGGCTCCACTATGTACCACGCGCGCGGGGAACCAGATTTATTCTGCAATGAGTTCGCGCTGTTGATTTTAAACTATCGATAGCACTTACTATCGATAGCACTATCGATAGTATCTTTTACCATCGATAGTTCGATAGTGACTCAGCTATCGATAGTATCGATAGTACCATCGATAGTTCTGCATCACTACCCAACCCCCTACCTCTGACTCCCCCATGATTGACTCAAGTGGTGCAGCGTTTCGCGTGCTTGGTCATGGCCAGGGTTGCTATTCTGAACATTGTCAAATTCCGCCATTGGTCAACCCTGATTGGCCAAGAGGACTGCTACGGCCTCTCTTATTGGCTTAAAATGCAGCCATTACGAAATATGACAATATGGCGGAGTTTGACAGTGTCCAAAATAGCGCCCCGAGGGAGGGGAGACGCGACCAGCGTTCTCATTCGTGCCTTCGCGTGAATGAGAAGCCACTGTATATATGTTCGTCTTGGGGAACACATAGCTGCTCTATACATGTTCCCCAAGGGGAACATATACAGTAACTGAGCTGAATCGTAAACGCATACCTGCCAAGTTTGGAGAACCAGAATCCGGGAGATCTACTCAACGGGGGAGGGGGGGGGGGTACTGCGATAGCACGATATACTCGCGGACAACTTTTCTTGGCAATGAAGCAAAGGCTACGGGGGCGGAGCTACTGCACATGTACTGTTCCGCGAAGTAGTCCGGTTCGGCGCGCGTTTCGAACTTAGTTTTGGTTTGTGAACCTTCCTACCTCCTGTGACGGCCATTTGATCATTCGAGCGGCCGTCACAGGCTTAGACAGCCATTTGTGAAATTTGTCAGCCTCCCTCAGCGCATCGGCGGAAAAGCTGGAGGGTGACGAGCGCTCACCTGAAAACGCAGACGCCATTTTGACTGTGAGGTGCACGTAAAAGGTGCGACGTTTTCGGAGATGCAAAAACGCGAAATGACACTGCATAAAGCAAAACAAATATAAATATATCCTTGGTGCACGCTGACTCTCTTTTCAAACAGCGCCCCGTAGAAAATAAAGTAATGTTGTTTTTTTTTATTCTCAAGCAGAAAACACGGACGCAATTTTGGGACTATAATCTTCAGCGGTAGCACACGCGTTGTTCGGCTCCCTAGCCTTCCCTTCATTGCCGAGAAAAGTGGTCCGCGAGTAGTATAGCAATTTTATGGACACTGTCAGCGGGATTTTGCGGTCGCCGCTGATCTGTACAGAGTCCAAACCGATAACGTCGCTTACGCATAGTTTGTTTCACGTGCGAGTACAAGCGCGCTAGCGCTAGGGACGAACGCGGTTGAAGCAGAGATGAAACGACCCGGCCGTCACCGTCGCGCGAAGGGCACATGCGATAACATTGCTCCGCGCGCGAGGCTTGTTGTCGCTTGCTTACCAGTTATTTAGTCGGGCAAGATTTTGTGTGTACAGAAACGCATCATCTAAGAAATATTAACGGCTGATATAACCTGTGACACATTTAGGATGTGGCCAGATATGGCCAGACAACATTGCTCATGTGGCCAGACAAAGCACTGGACGCGCGGGGCAAAACTGGATTTCCGGGAGATTTTCCTATGACCCGTAGAACCGGGAGAAACGTTCAAAATCCGTGAGTCTCCCGGGTAATCCGGGAGACTTGGCAGGCATGTAAACGGTAACTAACATGACTCACGCGTTTTGACCTGACAATGCGCAGGGCAAAGATAAATCAACGGCCGATATATACTACTAACGAAGTAAATAGAAGTTCAATAAAGCTGTTAACGGAACATATACCATTGTCACTGAGGCAAACAATCTTGTGTGTTGGGCTAGTCGTATCATCCTTTCTTAACACCGACAGGACGGATGGAAAAGCAGACTGTTTCAAAATTGGCAACACGAATGAACACACAAATGGTCCGTATTACTCGCAAAGAAAAGTTCAACTGACAATCATAAAGAAAGCAGCGCGACAGGCTAGAAGCAATGTTGTACGGAACGGCGTTCCAGGAACTAGTTCCTCTTTGGAGGAACGGAGGAACGCCACCGTTCCATTTAGTATCGGTGGAACGGTAACTCGTTACGTTTACGTGGGAACGGCAGAGGGAACGGCGTTCCGTCTGTAAACATTCCTCGGCATTGAACAGGCTCACGCACGCAGCACATCGTGCAGAACAGAGCGGATGGGTGCCTGCGTGAGGCCCAAGAATATACCGCTCGCCTGTCACTTGACTATGCTGCATCTTGTTTTTCACTACAAGGCGCCCGCCGGGGGCGCATGGGAAGCGCGCCATGCCGAGATCGACCACATGCGGGAGGAACAGCAGATTTTATTTTCTTTTGGTGTGAGCCACTGTGACAGCAATGAAGGGCCGTTCTGGAGTGCAGACACACCTTGCAGAACATTTACTTGACATTCGAGACTCATCGAAACCAATTGCAAAGCCGCTGTAAACGGCGCGCTATTTTTTTAAAAGCGAATGCATTTCTTAGTCGAGCTATGTCAGGCGCCGTGCGGCGTCCGCGATCTCTCCGCTCCCGTCCCCCTCTCCCATAGCAACAGCTGCGAGCGCGCGCGCTCCTCCTCGCCCCTAGCAACCGGAGCAGGTGGTGCGAGCGGATCAGCGGAGAGTGAGTGGAGAGGAGGAGTGCGCTGGGGCGCTCGCATCGCGGGAGCTCGGCGGAGCTCCCGCGTGCAGGGTTGCCACTGACTTTCGAGTAAATGTCGCCAAACGACGAGCAGAAAGTCGCCAAAAGTCGCCATTTTTTTACGAATTTCGCCAAAAAAGTCGCCAAACGACGAGCAGAAAGTCGCCAAAAGTCGCCATTTTTTTACGAATTTCGCCAAAAAAGTCGCCATTCTAGATATGTGCGGCGTATCCTAGTAATAAGAATTTCCACTGATGTATAGCCCCGCAGAATACAGTGCCATTCAAAGCCCTGAAAGTATCTTGACATTTCTCAATGCCAGGCGCATCGCCCCTTCACCATGGGAGTGCTTGGTGCACTTGGTTCTCCGACTAGCCACAAGATGTGCGCGGACGCGCAAGTATGAAAGGATAAAACGCTCATGATATCCTTCCATCCCTGTCCGCCCGTTTCAAAGGTAAAAGTGTGGTAAACCTTAGGCGAAAGCCGCGAAGGCATTGTTTGTAGACAGCTTTACATCCCCTCATATGAAAAAAAGGATTAACAGGTTTATTGAAAGTAGCAAGACAGAATTCTTACAGGTATCGTTCATTAGTGATTCTTATGCCTTTCAGTGTGAACTAATATGATACCGGACGCAACTGTCCCTTTCATATATAATCACTTATATCTACCCGCGTCAATCCGGTGCGTTATAATTGAACAGGTAGACATTGTAAAATGTTATATAGCAATTGTTTTCATTGCACACGTCCACCGAGAACAGTAGAAAAAGCCTGAATAAATAATTTTTTATTGCACGAACACCCGCGTATCCGCCCATCTTCGCTATACGAGCTCGATTAGGGGATACTGCAGCAGTGAATAAGTCACCAAACTATTCCGAACAGTTGGAGCTTTGGCGGACCAAATGGCCGGAACACACGACCAACCCGCCATCTAGCCCCTTCAGAAGCGAGACTTTAGCGAAGCTCTGAAGCATCTAGATGAATGTAGATGAATTAAGTTAGAAGCATCTAGATGAACACAGAGAATAGTGCCGCTCATTTGTTGGGAAGGCCCTGAGCTTAGGATGCATAACTCAGTGGAGACCTAAGCTGAAAATCGCCAAAAATTCGCCATGTCGCCATTCAGAATTTTAGGTCGCCACGGGCCTCTCAAATACGCCAATTTGGCGAAAAGTAGCCACCATTGGCAACCCTGCCCGCGTGTGTGGGAGACTGTGGGCGAGGGTAGGCGCGTGCTTCGGAGCGTTTCCCTCGGCAGGCGCCCCACTCTCCCGTTCGCTCGCTCGCAAGCGTATATAAATGGAGCGGAGCGCGCGCTCTACTCTCTCTCGACCCGTTAGCCGGCTTTCGCTGACGCGAGATGGCTGACGTGGAAGACAAGGCTGCGAAGCGAAGAGCGCGTGATGCCGAACGCAAGCGCCTGAAGCGAGCTGCCGACGTCGAACTCCGTGCTCGGGAAGCTGCTGTGAAACGCCAAATGCATTCGCATTTCCTCACGATTCCCTTCGGGGAGGTGGGGTGAATTTGTTTTTACCTTGGTGACTTTCTGTTCGGCCAACTCGAAAGTAAGTTTGTGTGCGTGCGTGCACATGCGTATTCGAATTCTGGTGAATCTGCTGGGCATCCCCGTCGCCTTGTCGGCATAGGGAAAAGTGGGGGAGCCGACTTACCCTTGTCGATGCACCTGCGCGTGGTTCCGCGGAGTCCTCGAACGGCGCGAATCATCGTCGCGAATCTGGTGTTTGACGCGCATGGGGCAGCGGCAGACCCGTAGCCAGGAATTTTTTTCGGGGGGGGGGGGGGGGCACTTGCTGAAAACCTTGACTATTTGAGAAAAACAGCTATTTTATTATTGATTTTTCGTAAAAACACCTACTTCACCAAAATTTCGGGAAGAGGGCCGCCCCCCCCCCCCCCCCCCCGATGGCTACGGGCCTGGGCAGAGGAACCAATCACAACGCTAGAGGCCGCGTAATGTCAGTGAAGCACCAACGTGCTAACCACCGAAATCCCGCACGGTGGCTTCCCACTGCGCATGGGCCCCAACATAACGGTGGCGAAGTTACACTTTGGTGCAATTCCTTGGGAGTTAACACCTTACCGCGTGCAGCTTACGCTTCCGTCGTTTTATGGGCTTTATGTCCGCGCGCTTGCCGACTGCGAAGCTTCGGCCCAATTCCTGGGAATGTTTTTTCTCGTCGCGTGGTATTTAGCGGCTGGCTCGATCCTATCTTTAGTATCTCGTGCATGCCCTGCCGGCAGCTATCGGCAAATGATATTTACACGTCGTTGCACGGGCGGCGGGGAAAAGGACCGAAACGCAGTGGACGCTGGTGCCGCAGTGGCGCCTGTCCGGTGCCAGGGGTGTAGCCAAGGGGGGGGGGGGGGGGGGGTTCAACCCCCCCCCCGGAAATTTTTCAGTTTTGCTTGGGTATATATACGCGCACACATACAAACGCACGCACGAACATACATAATGTATGGTTGAACACCCCCCCCCCCCCGAAAAAAATTTCTGGCTACGCCCCTGTCCGGTGCCTTCGATGGCTGCGCATGAGCAGGAATACCTTCAACATGCGAGTTATCTCCGCGGATTTTGGTCGATAATTTTGATTATAGTTCAATTCGACAGCCGCCTCACCCATAACGTCTGTCCCGCAATAAACGATACTCGTACTACATCCAGAGCTACATTCTTGTTGCACCCACTGAGCCTGCCCTCGGCTCTACAACCTCTGTCGACTTTGTCGCTATATCTGTGTACAACACGGCAGTACCCTCAAGCGCTTGGTGAAACGGCTCTTCAACATTGGCAACCAAGTGCTGACGAGAAAAGATGCTCGTATGTCGGATACCAACATCAAGATGCTACTCTTGCTGAGTGCAAACGAGAGACTCCACTAAGTTGCGAATACGTATCCTGGACATTAATTTATACTAACACTGCAATATTGAATCAGCACTTGTTAAGCGCCTATTTATTGTTCCTTTCGATGCTGTTTCGTGTGCAGAAACTTATTTCTATTGACGTGTGGAAATTTCTGGTTGAATATGTATATTCTGACTGCGCATTTGAAGACTAACGTGGAAAGTGCCCCATGTGTTGCACCTGTGATAGACGAGCGTGAAGGTTGTAGTTAGACATGTCTGTAGTGTGGCCGGTGGTCTAGAAAAAAAAAAAATCGTCAAGGACCGTTTCTTTAGATTCCTTTTATCTACATATAACCAGCTTCCGGCGATGTCAAATTCGTAAAATATGTATAGCTTGATGTGAGCTTTAAAATGCTTACTTTGCTTCGCCACAGGATTATCCGGCAGTGACCGGTACTATATTTTGAATAAAAATTCAAATGTAACGTTAATGTAACGACACGTTCCAATTTTCGAAATGTAACTGGAACGAGTTCCTTTCTCATTAGAGGAACTTGTAACGGGAACTCGTTCCAATATTGGGAAGGAACGAGCTTTCGTTCCTGTTTTAGAGGAACGTGTAGAACACTGTCTAGAAGCGGCATATCGGGGGATGGGGACAATGTACGCACCTGCTCTTTGGCTGCCTTCATTAGCGCAAAGTGACAAGGACTTAGTGTCTTACGGTGGCTGCTCGTGAGAGCAAGCAGCCGACATAAAACAATATGGCCTTGTCACTTCTTCGACGGGGGTGGAGGTACGGAAGGCGGCAGCCCCCCCCCCCCCATCCCCCCAAGAGCATAGCCAAACACGGCGCACGCATATTCCCCGATGTAACTCACTTGACGTGGGTGCGCCCCCCCTCCCCCAGTAAAAGAATCTTGGCGCCGCACCTGTTCTCCTCGCCAATCAAGGCAGCCAAGCGAGCAGTGCTGCTTCCTTGCAATCGCTATCAAGCACACCGCTGTCGCGCGACCCTCTCTCTTTATTGCGCCACGAGTTTGCAACGCGAAAACGGTAGTTATAGGAATGATGCATTCGGCCAAAAATTTCCGAGCACGACTTTTTCGAATAGGATGCGGAATTACACCGTCGAGTTTTCGCAATTATTGAACTCATTCATTATTTAGGCTATTTATGAAGGAGAGGGGTTGCTCTACGCCTAAGTAACGTTCCACCAAACAAGCTTGAAGAGAGATGTCTATTCTTTTCATAAGTCGTTAAATAATAACGGAACGCATTAGCAAGCAGCCGGGCAACAAAGTGAGGTTCGGTGTTGCCGTGGTGCAAGCTGATACAAACAAAACAGCGAAATTCCGTGCGTATAACAAGAGACGTTTATTGCACAGGTCATCATAATGTACAAGAAAATAGATAGTGTACACAATTCGGGTTGTAGGGCTTACGCAACGCGTTGCATTGATTTGACACTTTACTATTTCGATGAGGGGACTGTAACATCAGACTTGGTCTCACAGACAATTGCTTGTACAGTAAAAAAATAAATAAATAATGTAAGCATGCACTTAAATATCAGCACAGAGGGTAGCGTAAGATTTAGGACTTTTAAGGAAAAAGTCAGTAAACGAATTACCGCTTAAGCACATTAAAATGTTTTGCCTTGCCTGCACTTTCATACATGTTACAAAAGCACATAACCATTTGTCGAGGAAAATTGCCGTACAGAAGCAGCTAAACATAAGAAACGATGGTGTATAAATAAGATTTACACATTGCCCCGTTAGGCAAAATGTCATGACAAATATCGATAGTCGAACATACCAGAATGTTGTCTAAATATTTAAAAAAATAAATATCACAGACAAAATGAAGCATTTCTCACGGGTTTCGCATACGAAGCGCAGCATAACATTCAGCACAAATTGTCATCATTAAGCACATTTAAGTGTTTTGCATTTCTTTCGCACGTACACTTATTGCAAGAATGCCTATCTATCGCCGGAAACAGTGATGCGCTATAGGAGAAGAATTTGTTAAAAATTTCAGAAGATGGCGTACAATTAGGAATTACAATGAAATTGCATCGTTGCGGTTTCTCGGAAAAATATCACAGATGATTATCGACAGTCGAACGTCGCATGATAGCGTGTACACCTTGAAAGATATCACAGATAAAATGAAGTCTTCCTCACGGGGATGGACGGACGACGCCTCAGTAACGGTTCCTGGGGCGGACCAGTCCGATAAACGTAGACACGCTGCAGAGGCGGCCAAGGCAGGGTCTGTCATGAAGGAAGACGCCTTCCGACGACCTCCATTTCGCGATGGTGGGCGGGGTGTAGTCGGGCCTCCACTGACGCAACCAAGTCCGTACCTGGACCGTCCCGCGGACGTCCAGGTAGTGCGCGTGAAGCGACCGCAGCTGCGGCAAGCAGTCCTCCAGGATCATAAAGAAGTCCTCTGCCTCCCTCTCGGCGGTTTTGGTCGTGGTCAGCACGCACAAATGCTGCAGGCTACGGACCGCGCTCAGGTTCTCGGCGAAGCGCGCTCCCAGGGTCTCCCTGCCGGCTACGAGCGTCAACGAAGTTAGCAGCGGGTTGGAACGGAGGAGCTCGCCCAGAGTGCAAGTGCAGTCTCGCACTTTCGCGGCGTCCTCGCAGTCCACGTTGAGGCGTAGTTCCACGACCCGGCACAACTGAAGGAAGGTCAAGTCGGCGACCGTAGCCGTCTCACCGATGCTGAGCCGGCGCAGCCTGGTGGTCTCGTGCAGCGTCCAGATACGGCGTGCCGTGAAGAGCAAGGGACGATGGCACGCCTCGCACGACAGTGCACCGTCGCTGCCGACGTCAAGATGCTCCAGGAAGAGGCAGCCGCAAGCGAGAGATTCCAGGGAGTGTGCGTGGTTGACGCCGCACGGCGCGAGCGCCAGGGAACGAAGATTGGGCAGCGTCGAGGCGACGACCAGGCAGCAGTCGGCTTCTTCGGTAAAATGGAAGGCGGTCATGTTAAGTTCCACTAAACGGGAGACGCACGCGTCGAAGAACTGCATCATTGGGTTCATGTAGCCTCGGTGCGCTGTCGGCGAGGCTGGAACTTCGAATCCCCTGGGCGGCATCAGGGCTAGGGACAGGCGTGAGACGTCCTTCCACAAATCGGCTTGCCCGGCGGCGTGTTCGAACAGGCAGGTGGACCTCGCGTCGCCCTCGACGACGACCACGGCTTGCTTGATGCCGCGCAGGATTACTTTCCTTTCGATCACGTCCGCAAAGGTGAACAGGTTAGTGGCTTCTTCGGGTTTGAACCGGCAGTCGACGTTGCCCCAGACCGCGTCTTCGGCGCTGTAAGTACGACGTCGCATTTCCCGCTCTATCATCCGAGTTCCCAGGTTCATGGGCCTCAGCAGCTCTTCGTGGCTGTACTTGAACGTCTCGAAATGCCGCTTGCGTTTCGTCAGCTCTCGGCGGCAGGCTTCGGAGCCCGGCACGTCGGGGTCCTCCTTGCGGACGGCGTGCACGTGCAGGTGCCGCAGTTGGCGACACTGGGCCACAAAGTTGTCCAAGAAGTAAACAGTCTCGTCTGTGACGGCCAGCTCCACGTACATGGTGTTCAACCTTGGGCCCTGCAACCTGGGAAATGTGCGAAGGTGAGTCACAGTGCGCTTGTCCAGCCACGTCTTGTAGTGGCTGTCTTCGTACAGCGACCACTCGAGCTTCGTGACGCCGGTCAGCTTGAGGGCCAGGAGGTCGAAGAGAGCGATCGGCTCGACGACGCAGTTGACACAAGACAACTCCTGAAGGTTGTGGCAGTAGCGTGCGATGTCCAGAATCGACGCCGAAGGGAATGCGAGGCAGTTGTTCAAGCGAAGCCGTAGGACGTGCGGAGCGAGAGGCACGTCTTGTACCCGGTCGCCGTCGACGAGTTGCTCGCGCGTTGCCAGCACAAACTTCTTGACGATTCGCTCGTCCGTCTCCGGATCGAAGGTCAGACTTTCCAGGATCTTTGAGCAGAACGCGAACCGCTTCAGTTTGGGCGATGCCTCGGCCACAGCCAAGAGGGACGTGGCGTCCAGGTAAGTGAATATCCTCCTCCATAGGTCGAGCGGGAAAAGTCCGACGAAGTCCGAGGCTTGTCGGGGAGGTACCGGGACCGTCGCCGCCGCAGAAGTTGATGCCATGGCTCACGGTACGTGAATTCAGGTGGTTACACTATCGCAAAACCGCAACTGCAACCGACGGTAAGTTCACGAGGAATGGAAGACTGTCGTGATCGAGCACGTCGAGATGGAGAACTCGGTACACGCGAATGGTCTCGTGGACGAAAGCTCTCGTGGACTGCTTGCGAAGGAGTCTCTTAGCGAAATGTGCAATGATGCCTCTATTTCTCTCTCTCCCGTTTACCTTATTGTGGAGAGCTATTTGCAGCAATGTATGCGAGAGTCTGCATGTTGCTTTGAGAAAGGGAGAGGTGAAAGAAAAGCTCTGTGCAAAGAGAAACCATTGTAAGGTGCTGAGCCGTGTGTTCGCGCAGGGATTTACAGGAAATAGCGCTCACCTTTTTTGAGGAACCACTTGACACCAAAGCGTGTCGAATTTTGGTTCTATACTGAGGAGAGACGGTCACCTGCCCACTCTTCCCTTAGCACACTCTGTTCCTTTGTTCCGCGAAGACAGGGTTGTAGAGTGAGATTCCTAAGCCTTTCTGTTCCTGATTGTCCACTTTGCCGAACACAGGGTGACCCTCCCCCCTCCCCTTTTCAACACGTCTAGTCCAGTGCAGTCAGGTGCGTAGGCAGAAATTTGTTCCGGGAGTGAGAGGGCGCCTATCTGAAGGGCGGGGGGGGGGGGGGGCAGGCAAGTGTCGTCGAGTGTCATTTCGTTCGGGGGGGGGGGGGGGCACGTGCCTGGTGGGCCACCCCCTGGCTACGCTGCTGAGTGCAGTCACTATGCCCCACGCGTCATTTACATAAGTCTATGATGCATGGGGCATATAACGACTGTACTCAGTTGCGTAGCCAGGGGGTGGCCCACCAGGCACGTGCCTGCCCCGCCCCCCAAATATTGTAAATATATTCTCCTTCTGCAGCAAAAGGGAGAGTCGGGCTAGTTGGTTTGCGTTCATATTGAAACAGCGCAAAAGACGTAGGACACAGAAAGACTTGACAACACAAGCGCTGAACTGACAACTGAAAGCTTTATTCAAGCGAAACATAGAAAGAGAGAAGGAGAAAGAACAAAAAATGCGCACGCAACCTATGCACATGACAAAGGGCTACACTTGTAACATCATTATGTCTTCTCCAAGTACGTTAACTCGCAATCAAGTAAAGAAATCGACGGTGCGCTGACACACGTGTCACTGTTTTTGCAGATAGCGAAGGCTTCAGCTATCTCTCTTATGCGAGAATCCGTGTGTCTAAAAATGGTGGTCGTGCGGCAGAATTCTGGGGTGCAACCACAGGCGGCACAGTGGGCAGACAAATGGGAGAACGGCGCACCCTTTAAGGAGCTATGGTGCTCACGCAGCCGAATGTTGAGGCAGCGCCCCGTTTGCCCCACATAAACATTAACGCATGAAAACGGAATATAATAAACAACATTGTTTTTGCAAGGGACAAACGGCATGCGGTGCTTGACTGTGCACGTTCCCCTAGACGACATATTCACACTCGTGGACAACTTATCGATTCTGGCACGCAAGCTGTTGAGCTTATTTTTGGCGGAAAAGTGAACATCAACGTTGAACTTGTCGGCAATCTTTTTTATACGGTGAGAAATACCATGAATATGCGGAATCACCGCTAGCCTCTTGCCCTTTCCCGATTTTGCATTACGAGGTTCTGCTTGAACATTTTTTACTTTGTTCAAAACTTTTAATGATGCGGAAACAACGGCATCACGGGGGAAGGCTGCATGTTCCAGACGTTGAACTTGAGATAGAAGGCTGGAGGACATTTTGTGAACACAAGACTTTGTTAAGGCAGAAAAAATGGTGTTAACAGTGATGCCAGATTTTACAATTTTCGAATGACTGGAGGAATAGCAGAGCAAGGGCTTCCTGGACCTGGGGGAAAACTCCCAGCAAACGTGGTCCTCAATAAACGTCAGAGAAAGATCCAGCAAATGAATAACCCCTTCCACAGGGTAGCTGTTTGGGCTTGTTGGTTTGGCATGACACAGGTTGAAAGCGCAAAATACGAAGACAGAGAAGAGGCTTGACACACACGAGCGCTGACTTACAACAGTATTTTATTCGGAACCAGGCAGCCACATATATAGCACAGAAGCCGTGACACATCACGTGTGCGCTGTCGGCACAAAATACACACAAACACACAAAAATACGCACAAACGTATCCGAGATGAGAGGGGGGTTTTTAGATGCGCACTGTAGATCTTGCACTGTTATGACCACGTGTGACCCGTCTTACGACGAGTGTTCAGTTGTGAGTAGAAATAGAAATTGGCTAACCCGCGAGATTATTGAGGCGGAGTTATTGATAGATTAGGTGACGCATGTGTATCACAATCGTCTATTGCTCTTTCTAGGAAAGAGTTATGTTTCTTGCGTCGGGAGATGAATTTTGTGCCGACAGCGCACACGTGATGTGTCACGGCTTTTGAGCTATAAGTAGGGTTGCCTGGTTCCGAATAAAATACTGTTGTAAGTCAGCGCTCGTGTGTGTCAAGCCTCTTCTCTGTCTTCGTCTTTTGCGCTTTCAACCTGTGTCATGCCCTTCCACAGGACCTTCACACGTAAAAGTCAGGCCTTGTCCTATTGCTTTGAAGCATTTCACAATATTGATGATGTGGTGTGTGAAATTGTCCTTTTTTAACACAATCAAATAATCATCCACATAGCGAAAAATCTTCATTACCATTCCTTCCAGATCTTTTGTCAAAACATTGTCAATGCTGCTCAGAAAAATATCGCATAGCACCGGGGCTACCCGGGACCCTATGCAGATACCCGATCGCTGTACTACATACACTTTATCGTTCCATCCAGCCAAAGTTGAGGACAAATAAAACCTAAGCAGCTCAACAAAGCTTTCAGTGCCGATACTGCAGCTGTTGATAAATGTGCCCTCATCGTTCTGATCTTTGATGCAAGCCTTCGCACACGTCATCAACTGCGCATGCGGAATGGAATAAAATAAATCAACGACATCAATGCTAAAGGCCATACACTTCTTGTGTTTTTCCGCATATAAATATTTCACTACATCGTTGGAACCATTAATGAGAAAAGGGTCATTAAGAGAAAGAGAGCTGAGGTGCTTTTGAAGAAAACCAGACACTTCATACTGCCAGGTATGGCGATCGGTCACAATAACACGAAATGGTACTTCAGTCCTGTGTGTCTTAGCCGTGAAAAAAGGCCTTAAAAGGTCTTCCTTAGTTTTTCCAACTGCATTGATAAGACGCTCCAAATTTAAGTCCTTTATGAGTGCAATGGCCTGCTTCCTAACCTGCGCGGGCTTAAGCCCTGAAGGGACAAAATTCTTGCTTATCGCACTGTGTGCTTTAAGCCCAAACTGCTCTTGGGACATAACTACAAAGAATCCCTCTTTATCCTATGAAAGCAGCCTCAAGCCGTTCGAAACAAAGTGATTCACCAGAGGTTCCTTTACCTTCGCACGCAAACTCTTTCGCGGGAAGTTCTTCATAAAAATATCTCGTGTGAGTCATCTCTTTCAATAACAATGTCTTCAGTGGATTGCAACCACTGATAAATCGTATTTAAAATCCCGATATCGAAAGGTGCCCGCAGAGCACCGATTATGCGAGATATTCGTGTTAAAAAGCATCGACACTATTGTCGAAATAGCTAGGCATACGTTAACGGACTCATGAGTCGACTCAGGCTCACTCGGATGTAGCCGTGAGTCTGGCTGAGAAACATTTTAGTGAGTTTGAGTCCGAGTGCGCCCGTGTCCTGCTCGCGCTTCTGCTTTTTTGCTGGATGCGAGGCTGGCTAACGAAACAGCCGCCTTTTGTGGAAGCGATCGCTTCTTCCCTACCCCTAATTCAGGCAGAACTGGATGTGATAATCATGCAAACAATGTCAGAAACCGAAGCGAGGGCTTTCTGGCCATACATGTGCGGCTGCGCCCGCGCGTTCGAATAAACGAAGGGGATTTCTTTTTGCACGCGGACAACCGCACCCACACGATTGTGAAAGAAGCTCGCATAACACCTGAGGAATGCCCATGCATGCCATCCTCAGCCTTATCTCAAATGGTATTCCTGGAAGACGCCAGCTCGGACTGTGGGCGATGGGGGTGTCTTTTTGTATGTCGCATTTCGCATTCTTTGTTACGTTATTTCTTCTTTCTTTTCTTTTTCTCCGTCTCCAATGTCGGTAGGAAATAATAAACCTTCAGGTGGAAGTATAGCACTTCTCTTCATCGTTTCTGAGTTCGCTGTCCTGCTTCGCGCTACACCACTTTAGCAAAAACTGAAGATCAACTAGCCGAAGCCGAAGTAGAAGGTCTTCGAAGTAGAAGGTCGTTTAAAGGAGCGGGCAGCAACGAGGGGGCTACTCTCCCTTTTCTCTCGAATGGGTCAATCAGTGCTTGAAGCTTGGCGTTACGTGTGAATTGCGCAACGAGCGGGTGGTTGAAGGTAGTTGAAAGCTGCCAATTCCCATGACAAAGGGATAAGATAGTATTCATTATCATCATCAACAACTACAAAGCGTTCGCGTCACTCGGCCTAAAGTGACCACCCGCGCGTATCATCTAAAAAGGAAAACAAAATTGAATTCAATGAATGGTTCATTGAAGGAGCAAGGAAGATGTCGCCGTAGTGTCTCAAGGAGCACGGTGTTAAATATCTTTTAAAATCGTGGGAAGGACCTAAGGACCCGGGCAATATTCAATACTGATGTGGGTTCCTGATCTGGTTTAAAGTTCTGCGGCTGTTGTTGTTGTTCTCTCCTCATGGCACATACCCAATAAAGGGGATCGGCCGAGTAGATGGTGAATTCGTCCTATATTTTCTGCATGTTGTGACTCCTTGTTACGCTATTTGCTTATAATTATTGAATAAAAGTGCCAATTATGAGTAATGAAAAATTTAATGCCCATGGAATTTAGCGAGAGATTCTTTTAGTAGCAATGATGTATTCCTGAACAGCAAGGAAAACATCCCTGTGGCTGTACCTCAGGGTAGTGGTCCCAAAAGAATTCAGTATGCTACTCAACTTGAAAACAAAGAGTTCTTGTGGTCCCGATGAAATCCCTAACATATTTCTCACGCGCTATGCCGAGTTTCTTGCCAAATTTCTTGTCATTTTGTTCCGTGTCTCACTCATGACTGCAGAATTGCCAAATGACTGGAACACTGCCGGGGTAGTCCCTGTGTTCAAAAAAGGTGACAGGTCACTTATACAGAATTATCGTCCAATTTCACTAACATCCCAATGCTGGAAGCTTGTAGAACATATTATAGCTAATTGTGTGCGTGAAATTCTGGAAAATAACGCTGCGCTAACGGAATATCAACATGGCTTTCGGAAAGGGTATTCAACGAGTACCCAACTAATAACGGTAGTTCATTCGTTCGCTTCATCTCTTGATTCTAACAGCCAAGTAGACGTAATATTCCTTGATTTTAGCAAAGCTTTTGACAAGGTTCCGCATGATAAACTAATTATGAAGCTTAGAATCCTTGGCATCCCTGAACACTTCATCAGATGGATTTCTGCGTTCCTTACGAACAGGAAGCAATATACTGACATTGGAGGTCAACTTTCCGAAAGTTTGCCAGTTGCTTCAGGGGTGCCCCAGGGCAGTGTGTTAGGCCCCCTGCTTCTCTTGGTTTATATTAATGATATAGTTGACGTAGTAACCCGTGGTGTTCGAATTCGATTATTTGCTGACGACTGCGTATTGTTCAAAGAAATCTTTTGTCCCGACGACCAAGTTGAGTTAAATAACAATTTAAATAATGTATTTCAGTGGTGTGAAAGATGGGGAATGGTCCTCAACGCTGATAAAACCGTACTCCTCCCTATTACGCGTAAAAAAAACGCCCCTTCATTTTACTTACACACTTGGTTCCTTGCCACTTAGGCAAGTCGACAATTATAAATACTTGGGTGTTACAATAACAACTACATTATCCTGGAATACACACGTCAATATCATTTGCTCATCTGCATTCAGGAAGCTCTGCTTTCTAAAACATAAACTTCGCGATGCCCCAAGTAATGTTAAATTAATGTCCTATTATTCTTTAATAAGACCTAAATTAGAATATGCCAGTGCAGTATGGGACCCATACACTCAAATAAACATCGAGTCTCTCGAAAGAATACAAAGGAAAGCAGTCCGGTTCATTTTCAATAAGTTCTCACGAGTTGATTCTCCATCTGAAATAATGAAAACCAACAACATTCCCCTTCTTAGCGCGCGTCGAAAACAGATTAGAATGGACCTGCTTTCTCTTCTTCTCAACCGCAAACTTGCCATTGACCCATCTCCGTATCTGACACCCCTATCAACCAGGCCCACAAGGCATCATCACGCCAAATCATTGACACCTTATTTCTGCAGAACAGACGCTTATAAATACTCGTATTTTCCACGCACAGTCACAGATTGGAACGAAATAACTCAGGCATCCTCTTAGTATTAATTCCTCCTCACATTCACCGTTCCTTCCACACGAAAATTTGATTGTCTCACCATTTCAGTTTCCACATATTTTGATTGCAGTGCATTTTTGCATTTTTTGCCGTCAATAGCGAAAATGTTTGAGTTGTTGTTTTGTATTTGTTATTGTGTTTATGTATTTATTGTTTATTCCTTCTGTAATCGCCAATATTATGTAGTATTGCCATGTAGTATCCTTTCTTTTCTTCAGTATGCCGTTATTCGCATTATTTATAAAATAGTTTTCCATGTCACCTTTGTATTTACTATGACTGTATCTCACAACCCTAAACAAATTGTTATGTCACTTCTGTATCAACCATGTCCTATTGAAAATGCCCACCTGCTTGGACCTAAGGGTCTGCAGTATGTACTAAATAAATAAAGAATGGGTTCTGATAATTCCAGGCCCTGTTTTCGAAGAGATGGTGCTAGTATTCGTTTCCTGAATGTGTTGAACCGGCGACATGATATGAAAAAATGACCAATCGTTTCTTCCTGATTACAGAAGAGGCACAGAGAGGAGTTCACTAAACCTGATCGATGGAAGTAAAAATTGAGGGACGTAACGCGGCAACGAATTTCTGTTACGGCAACTTCCATCAACCTTGAATTAGCTAAATCGCTGTGCCAAGGAAATAGAAGGTGCTTGTACTCTGGAGAAGCTGTCAACGCCGAGTTCTCCCAATATTGTACCCTTCTTCTCATTTTTCTTTTACAAAGAAACAGGGATCACATTGTGAGGAAAAGATCAGCCAGCCAAGACCAGCTTATAAGCATCGATCGCCATGCGCTCTTGATAATCACGTGCCTGCAGCTGCTGCTGATGAAGAAGAAGCGGATATCTATTGTGCTTCTTCTTATTATTATTTTTATTCTAATTCCTATTCGGAACAATGATTAAAGTGTCTGATCTGTATGTTTAAAAAACTATTATTGCACTCTTTCATTGATGCGTACGTGTTTTTTTTTTTATATGCATTGCTATTATTTATTTATTTATTTATTCTTTTTATTGGCATCTGCATTCAATACTCAAAATATTATTTTAAAAAATTTTTTTTGTAAGACAACTTCTTGGCCAATCCCCCTGAGTGGGTATGAGCCATGCAGTAGAGGACACTACTACTACTACTACAACGCATGCTGCGTCAGTTTGATCTGCGACGACGGGATATTCGACGAAACGCCTCAAGAAAGCAACACGTAGCAGATTTGATCTTGCAAGATGACCTTTCTCGTCTCGCCCATTCTGCCGACGAAGGCGTTGCTGGTAAGCGAGTCCTTTGACTGTAACGACGCATTCGGTCACGGCACCTTCCAGAAGCGGTTGATGCTGCTCTGCGCTTTAGGCGCGTTTTTTGGCGAACAGCCATGCCTTGGCGTTCTCGCTGATCTCGAGAAGCGTGGACTACAGATGCAAGCAGCCGACGCCGCAATCCAACATGTCGGCAGTTGAAGAAGCGGACCGATGCCTCGTCTACGAAGCGGAAGGCAACGTATCTCGCGCGGTGCCGTGCCGTGAGTGGGAGTACGACGTCGAGCGGGCGAGGACGACCGTCGTGAGCGCGTGGAACCTGGTGTGCCAGAGAAAGCTGCTCATCGCCGTCATGTCGGTGGTTCAGAACTCGGGCGCCGCAGTGTTCGCCCTGGTGGCTGGGTACGTGGCGGACAGCATCGGCCGAGCGCCCGTCCTTGTCGCGGCGGCTCTAGTGCTCCTGGTCTCGGCAAGTGCGAGCTGCCTTTCCGGCGACTACGTGACGCACGCAGCACTCAAGTTCTTCAGCGCGGGAAGCTCCACCTTGACCCTGATTTTTTCGGCAATTTCTCTTTTCGAGGTGACCACCCACAACAACAGACCGCTGCACGTGGCCGTGAGCGGAACGCTCGGTCTGCTGGCTTCCGACGTCTGGTATTTCTTCATGCTGCAATGGAGCCTCAGGTGGGATCTCGAACTGGCCACATTCATCCTTCCGGCCCTGTTGCTGCTGCCGGCTTACCTCTCGGTCTACGAGTCACCCCGCTGGCTGGTCGCTGCCGGGCAGTGCCAGCGAGCGGAAGGCGTCGTTCTGGCCGCTGCCAACACCAATCACTTTCCCCTGCCCAGCTCGGCGTGCCTGCTGGACAAAGTGAAGGCAGACATGAACCGCAGCGCGGATCGCCGGGAGACCATTGTCGACGCACTGCTGAGCGGCATCTCCATCCGGCAGCGTGCCCTCATCATGTTCGGCTCCTTCTTCTCGAACGCGTTCGCGCTGTACGTCGTCGTGTACACCAATGAGCGGCGGAGCATGCCGTGGCAGCCGTACACCTCGTTCTTCTTCAACTTCACGGGCTACGTGATCATGCATCTGCTCATCAGGAAGGTCACGATGCTCACCGTGATCGTCTCGCTGTTCGCGGCGCTCTGCGTGGTCCAGTGCCTGTTCATCTTGAACGTCACTGCGGGAGAATCGGCGGTTGTCACCGAGGCACTGACCGAAGTGCACGTGGCCTTCTACTACACCGGCGGTATCGTCTGCTTCGTCTACGTCCTGGAGCTCTTCCCGACGGCCCTGCGCGCTACGGCCATCGGTTGGGCGTACGCCTGCGGCCGCTTCGGAGCGGTTTCCGCCATGCTCTCCCTTCTGCTCAAGAACATCGGCCGCGAGAACGTGGCTTTTATAGCGGCGGAGTTTATCCTGTTCGTTTCACTGTTGACGCTGCGCAGCCTTCCGCCCGCCACCACGGTCGAGTGCACCAAGATGGCGTCCAAGCGCTCCTCGCTAGCGAGCAAGCAGAACATCGAGCGCATGAAGAACACACTTGCCACGGTGCAGGCGGACGGGGGCAGCAAAAAAAGCAAGATCGGCTCCGAGGGCAGCAAGACGCCGTCTTCCGTGCGAGGTGGCCGCTCCCGCCGCGCCAAGGCCAAGCAGTAGACGTCGTACGATCTACAAGGTTTCGTGAGCATCGCTGCCCAAGCTGTGAATTATGCTTCGACGTCGTCTACGAGCAGTCGCCATTGTATGAGATCCATTCAAATGACACGATTTTTTGCTTTATTTTGAGTGCTATAGCTAACCAGACTCGTAATTTTGCTTCCATATATATGTTTTTTGGTAGAGCTGAGTACACGATAATTTAAACATTTTCTCGTTTGTTTGTGCATTTCCTTTATTGAGCCAGTCGGCTATATCGAAAGTTAGTGATGTGCAGGTGCTTCTTTTTGGTGTCATCGTCATCTACAGTGACCCAGAAAAATGCAGTTTTCACCGAAAAACAGAAGTAGGCGGTCTATTGTGCCTATACACATGGGCGTCCGGAGGGGGGTGCAAGGGGGGGGGGCGGCTGCCACCCCCCCCCCTGGAATTTCGGATAATATCTTTCTATGCAGTAGCAATAAGCTGCACACGTTCGTTAGCACACAAAAGGTCCGCATATCCGTGTGAAAGGGCCTTCAGGATTGCCAGCCAACTCTGCACGTTATTACATATTATTGACTAACCTTGCCGGTCAAGTCACGGTAGTGAACCCCCCTCCCCCCCCTGGAAATATTTCTGCGGACGCCCTTGCCTATACATGTATGAAAAATGCACTGTACAAGAGTATTTCAGTGCAAGGTAAGCCTTATAACCTCCGACGGCCGCCATTTTGCCATGGCGTGTGTGACGTCATGTGCTGCATGCAGCGGAGCCGTCGTCTCCTACCATAGTTTAAGCCGCTGAAAATCCTTCACTTTCAATGTCAAGCTGGAAAAAAAATGAAATAGCTCGATTTCACGCGCAGCTGACCCCGGAACAAAATCGTTCGCCGGAATGCAGACGCTCGCACTGCAAGCAGCTTGTAACGTCACGGCTCGCGAGTGCCCCAGTGTTGCTGAACTCTCGGCCGCTCACATGTTTGTAAAAATATTCAAATATAAATTAAGCGCTCAACCAAGTGCGCTAAAATTTCGCCAGCTTGTTTGTGAACGAACACTGATAATTAACAAACATAACACACAATATGGTCTAAAATTAGGTGTCATGCCTCCTTTAGTTCCGAGAGAACGATTCTAATCGGAAGCAGTAACTCTGCCGATGTTGATAATAGAGAGCTCAACATTAGGTGGGGTGTTATGCGAACTTCGTGGCTAGGGATGCAGCGGACACGACGTGGAACACCTGTGACATTCCAATTTCTTTATATCGCATTCATTGCCTCGCCGTTGAGGCGAAACTATGCTTTCTTTCTTGTTTTTGTTCGGGCTTGCAGCTTATGTCGCTTCAACTTTATCCAATAATATTGGTTGAAGTCACATTAAAGAGATGTAGGGGCGGATCCAGGGACCTTCTTTTTTTTACAGTGAAAGCTGTTATGAGATCAGAACAAGGACCGTTTTTGGCGCCGTAGTTGTCCGCCGCCGCCGCCGGTGTCCGTAACCACTATCGCGCGAAATAAAAAAAGCCGGCAGACCCCACGCATTGTGGGAATCGATGTAATGCGAAGCAGCCAGCAAAGAGCTGCATACATCGTCTTGTATGTCATTGAGGAAAATGCGTGTCATGGTTTTCATGTTAACTCCTATTATTTATGTTCGTCACACAGTAACGTCGCGCAATACCAACTTCGGGGTCGATCAAGCTAGAGAAACGGCCGCCAGCGCACCATGAGCGTGGCACGTAAGTCATGCTGTACATGACACGTGTGTCATGACTTTCATGTTAACTCGTGTTATTTATGTTCGTCACACAGTCACGTCGCAAGATACCAATTTTGGTGTATATCAAGCTATCGAAACGGCCGCCAGCGCACCATGAGCGTGGCACGTAAATCATGCTGTACATGACATGCGTGTCATGATTTTCATGTTAACTCGTGTTATTTATATTCGTCACATAGTCACGTCGGAAGAGACCAATTTTGGTGTATATAAATCTAGCGAACGGGCCGCCAGCGCTCCATGAGCGTGGCACGTAAGTCATGCTGTACATGAGATGCGTGTCATGATTGTCATGTTAACTCGTGTTATTTATGTTCGTCACACAGTCACGTCACAAGATACCAATTTTGGTGTATATCAAGCTAGCGAAACGGCCGCCAGCGCACCATGAGCGTAGCATGTAAATCATGCTGTACATGACATGCGTGTCATGATTTTCATGTTATGACTTGTCATTTATGTTCGTCGTACAGTCATGTTACGCCATACCAATTTTGGTGCACATTCGATTAACCAAGCGACCACGGGAGCACAAAGTCGTAGGCGAAACGGCCGCCAGCGCACCATGAGCGTAGCATGTAAATCATGCTGTACATGACATGCGTGTCATGATTTTCATGTTATGACTTGTCATTTATGTTCGTCGTACAGTCATGTTACGCCATACCAATTTTGGTGCACATTCGATTAACCAAGCGACCACGGGAGCACAAAGTCGTAGGCGGCTAGATAGATAGATAGATAGATAGATAGATAGATAGATAGATAGATAGATAGATAGATAGATAGATAGATAGATAGATAGATAGATAGATAGATAGATAGATAGATAGATAGATAGATAGATAGATAGATAGATACGCTCTAAGTCGCAGAAATTCGCTAAGAAATGCTTCGCATTTAAAAAACGTTTAGCGGCGTCGTTTAGCGGCGCTCCGTAACATGAGCGCGGACATCACGTTGAAAGCTTGAAACATCCCTCTTGCCCTCACCACGAGACAACCGCGCGAGCAGACAGCGGAAGGCCAAGGTTCTCCTTGCGCAAATATAAGAAGAAGCGAGCGAGCCCGCCGACGACTTTTAAATGCGCCTGTCATGCTCATAGCGCCATCTCGCTGGTAATGAAGAAACGCTTATAAGCGCCGGCCATCTCTGAGTCCGTCCAGCGGCAAAGAGTGTGTATATAACGCTCGCCGCTAGCTACGTGGAGGACCTGCATTCCGTGGCGTAGTGGCTAGCGCCGCTCGCTGCGGAGCAAGAGGTCCCTGGTTCGATTCCGCGCTTCGGGAGCATTTTTCTGAATTATTTTTCTTGGGGCCTTTTATATATATATATACATACCTATACATATACGGTGCATGACGGCGGCGACGGCCAAATTCAGCCGAGACTGTCCATATAATTGCTATCGCAATAAAACTAAATAAGAAAAAATATCCGGGCTGGAACGAGGTTCGAACCTGGGCCCTCCGCGTGGGAACCTAGTATTCTACCTCAGAGCCATGCCGGTTTTTTCTTCTCGCTTTATTGCCTGTTATTAGACATGTACATCAAACAATAAGCACATGAGAGAAACGACAAGTTGTGTCTGTCCTACTGGACAGACACAAGTTTAAAATTCCTTGAGCGCTGTCAAGAAATTGAGCGCTGTCCTTGAGCGCTGTCGTACCCTCGACAACCACTCAGGTACGAACTCCTGAGCTTTCCGCAGTTCCACAAACTTGGTCATACACTCACGAAAATACATCCGTGCGGGCCGTGCATCTGGATCGCAATAAAATCCCGCCATATGAGCCCGCCATAAACAGTGAAGGCCATTTAGCATAATCAAGTCAAAGGGGAGTCCCTCTTCG
Source organism: Rhipicephalus sanguineus (assembly GCF_013339695.2). Classification (NCBI taxonomy): domain Eukaryota; kingdom Metazoa; phylum Arthropoda; class Arachnida; order Ixodida; family Ixodidae; genus Rhipicephalus; species Rhipicephalus sanguineus. The sequence goes on along the minus strand of NC_051178.1, from coordinate 46,762,076 downwards.
TCATTTACTGGCAGAAATCTTATACCATGTGGATCTAACGGTAAATCCTTCTTTATCGTCCTTTGAAGTACATCCCAAAAATAAACTCCTTCCCAGCAATGTAAGAAAACGTGGTCTATAGTTTCCGGTTTTTTTTTTTTTTTTTTTTTTACAAATGAGGCCCCCAAGGTAAGAAAAGACCACGGTCTTCTTGAATTGCCTTGACAGATAATGTACCTGTGTGAAGCTTAAAAAAGAAAGACTTCGCGGCAGGAGCCACTTGCGTTTTCTTCACCCTCTTAAGCACATCTTGCCCTTGACCTCCACTGGTACAGAGGTACAGGTAGAACAGCATCACATACATCTTTGTACAGCTTTTTACGTGTCACTGAAAACAGATACTCATTAGAAAATCTAACAGATAAAAAGCGTACACTTAGAATAACCTCCTTAAAGGGGTGGTGCCATCAAATTTCGAGGCTATAACAAGCCTGTTGTGGGTTTCCTCTGTATGCAAGGACATTGCACACGAATGGTCGGACAAAGCAAACGTTTAGAATATATTTTAATTCACTTCCAAAGTGTACCTAAATGCTCATTCTCCCGATCGAAACCCATTGCTAGCGCGCCAACAGTGACGTATATCTGTAGGATGGGCAACGAAAGTTGTAGTGACGTCACACCAAATCTGCTGTAGTAACGTGAGCAGGGTGTCGGAACGAAATGTTTTTCGTTTCGGTTTTAGTTTCGTTCCACCGCAAAAAGTTCCGTTCCGTTTCTGTTCCGGAGCGAAAAAAAAAATGTTCCGTAACGGTTCGTAACGGTTTTTTTCTGCGAAAATGTGAAGTTAAGATAATCATTAAAAAAACATTAGATAGAGTTACTTGCCCTCCACTTAAAAAAGTGGGACAGGGGTAAAACACGTTCTTCAGAGGAGCGGGAGTAACTTTACCACGAATTCCTACCAACTAGCACAAACCAGTATACACTTTAAAGTCATAGTACTTATTTTCTCAAACGTCAATTACGATTTTTTTAGCGGGCTCAATGCTTTGTGTCAAGGGAGTGAGCACGATCTCAGAAGCAGCACGTCATTGAGTGTACTATCTGATGTGCGAGACCACTGTTCTTATAAAAGCATCGCCAGGTCTGCGCGGAACACGCAGCAGTCACAGCGAAAGCTGTAAGAGCGGCCTTTCTAGAGCCCGCTGTAGACTCTTGGGGCAACTAATGCAAGTACCCATGCAAGGTACCCACTACGCCAGAAATCATCGTAATTTTTCTGAAGTAGCGAAGCACCCACTATGCCATTTTTTCGTCATTTTTCGGAGAATCGTGGTACCCGCTACATATCTCTAAGGCATTATGTGGACTTCGTGCTGTGGCTGATGACGATGAACAATTATGACTGAGCCCTTTGTAACGGGTTGGAAGCATTCAACGACCGACTCGTTGCGCAATTCGCATTGTGTGACGCCAGTTTGTTATTTTACTCTTCTGCACGCCATATTACACATGCTAACACGATTCCTTGCCCGACATGGCGCCAGTATAGAGTATTTTTTCGAAGGATCGAGTTACAAGCACCAGCGTGGCTCCGTGGTGGAATATTCGGCTGCCACACATCCGGTCCTAGAAAGTTGTTTCTGATTTTCTTTTTCCTTATTTCACGCGATAGCAGTTACGGACACCGGCGGCGGCACGCAACTATGGCGCCAAAATCGGACGTCATCTCATAACAGCTTTCGCTGTAACAAACTTCAGTGCCGACAACGCCCTTTCCACGCTCGCCAGCGTGAGAGGCGCGCAAAAGTCCAATAGCGTTAATATTGCCACTGTTTTCGTTGTTCGCACAATTTCAGCATATTTTTGCTTTGGGATTCCTGCCTGAGGTACGCGCTAATACTGTACCCTAGGATATGCATAACTGCTCATGTTGCATGACCTCAGTTGTTCCGGATTGCCAAGTTTTCTCGTGAACCGAAAAACGATTGAAAAAATTTCGGTTTCACTCCGGAACGAAATAATAGATAAAGTTTCGGTTACGTTTTCGTTCCGGTCAGAAATATCGTTTTTTTCGTTTTTCGTTTCTGGTTTTCGTTCCGTTCCGACACCCTGAACGTGAGTGACCTCCGGACCTCCGCCACTTCCGCAACGTACGTACCGGCTGTAATGAACTATAGAATACATTAGTTCACTGTAGTACCGGCAAAGCATCGGTTGCCACATCACCTCCCCAGAGTTTCGATCGCTTCCTGGCTATGTGCGTCACAGCCTTGTGGGTCACGTGACCACGCCTCCTACACTTCTACGTCACTGCCCCAACTCGGCGCCCAGAAACCGAAACCGAAAGTTATCCAAATCAAAAGGCGATATTAAGTTATTTAGCGAGAATACATGAATGTTGGTGCATGCATCATGCTTCCTGGAGCTATAGGAAACGCTTACAGCAAAGGAATGCGCAAGCCACAAATTTGGTGGCACCACCCCCCTTTAAGATACCCGCGACAGCCAACCTCGTCATGTGATTCGTACCAACCACATATCCAGGTAAAGTAGGCCTCAGTCTCAGTTGGCACACCGTACGCAGGAAAGGATAATTTGTATTGCGGAAGACGAGGAACCTGTTACTACTTGGCGTATGCAAAGGTGTGGTAATCCCAACCCTCCCTGTTCACTCGTCTAAACAGATTAGTTCGACTGAATCTCTCCCAATTCGACGTCCAAACGAAAAACTGCGATACGCGATGGAGCTTCTGTATGTTGCCTTGAACAATGCAATACTTGCATGACATACCAAAGTTTTGCGGCAAAGACGGATTGCAAAACAGAAAGGGCTGAGCGTGTCATCAGTGCTGAGCCCCCTCCTCTGGCTTGCTTCAGCTCAGTCACAAAAGCTTTCTGTTAATATTTCGGAAGAATTTTGTAGTATTAGCTACACTTGCCTAGCCGGAGCCAATTTCGCGTGGAGCCTCATGAGCCGTGCTGCACATGCGCGAGGATCAGTGATGTCACACAGCTGGCTCACCGCTCTCTCCGCCACCGCGATCTCACGCGCTCTCCGCCACCGCCGCGCGACTCGCCCCTGCTGGTCTGCGCCTTCGGGAAGAGTGGCGTCGTAGCCACGGCAGACACATTGGCGCCGGCGCGCGCGCGGACTCCACCACCGCCGTGCGCGACTCGCCGCTGCTGGTCATTCTAGAGGAGTGACGTCTAATGGCAGACACACTGGCGCCAGCGCGCGCGCAGCTATTCGCCTTTGTTGTGTAGTCGCTGACACTGCGCTGGAGCCGATTGATAGCGCCTCTGACTGGCGTTTGTATGAGTAGCACCATGGAGAAGGAGAGCGCAAATGCTGCTGAACGGCGCAGAAGAGCCGAGAAGCTTATCTCATTGAATCCCTAAGTAGTTGCCTGGCAATTAGCGGTTCAACGTACGAAGAATGAACAGAAGAAGGCTAATAATCCTAGACAATCTGGAAAGCTAAGAATAATCAGCTGAACCTTTGCTAACGCTACGTATATCCTGGCATAGCCGAGCTAAGCCACTGCAATTTTTTAATTATATAGCAGTGTTGTACACGTTCCTCTAAAACAGGAACGAAAGCTAGTTCCTCGTTCCTTCCCAATATTGGAGCGAGTTCCCGTTACAAGTTCCTGTAATGAGAAAGGAACTCGTTCCAGCTACATTTCGAAAATTGAAACGTGTCGTTACATTAACGTTACATTTGAAGTTTTATTCAAAATATAGTGCCCGTCACTGCCGGATAATTCTGAAGCGAAATAAAGTGAGCAATTTAAAGCTCACATCGAGCTATACAAATTTTACAATTTTGACATCGCCAGCAGCAGGTTATATGCAGATAAAAGGAATCTAAAGAAACCTCCTAGACAGACTTTTTATAGACCACCGGCCATACTACAGACATGTCTAACTGCAACTTTCGTGCTCGTCTATTACAAGTGCAGCACATGAGGCACTTTCCACGTCACTCTTCAAATGCACAGTCAGAATACTGCGATTCAGATATTCTAACAAAATTTCCATAAGTTTCTTGCACAGGAAACCGCCTCGAAAGGAACAGTGCACAGGCACTTAACGAGTGCTGATTCAATATTGCAGTGTGAGTAGAAAATAATGTCCAGAATACGTATTCGCAACCTAGTAAAGCGCCTTGTTCGCACTCTGCAAGAGTAGCATCTAGATGTTCGTATCCGACAGACGAACCTGTTTTCTCCAACGTTTATAGATACTTTTTCAGTTTTCCGAACTCCCCGCTTCGCCTGCGGGGAGCAGGCGGCCGGCTGCAGTTCCCGCCACCGCGGCGCTGCAGTCCAACTTTGCGCCAACCAAACGAGGGTCGTCTGCTACAGCTAGGTGCGATGTGCAGCGTTTATCCGACGAATTCAGGTTAAGAAAGAGCCCTGCCGCGCAACTTCTTGTTTTAGGCACGAGGAGTACAACTTCGGGCCTAGATAACCGAGCTATGTCTTTCCGGGACCTCGGTAGAAACACGTAGTTCGCGTAAGTTACGCGTGCACTCGTAGATTAAATAGCCGTACACCGCCCTTTTTTCTCGTTATTCGGACACTAGAAGCAAAATTCAGAGTTCAGCTGTATGAGCTACGTCTTAAAAGCCTCGGTAAATGCTGCGACTCATCTGTTTTCTGCTAATAGTTATTTAAAAGCTGGTTCCGCGAGTCATAGCATTTGGATCTTCGACGCTCTACACATTAGCTCAGCGTGCACTGCCCTAAAGCAAGTTGAAACTGATCCCTTGCTGTAAGGTACGACCCTCGTTGAAAATCCCACTGAAACAACGTTATCTTTTCTTCAGGTGACATAAACCAGTGGACTTTTTTTTCCAAGTATTCAAATTTCTGGATGTCTGTCAGGGAATATTTAGAATCATTAAAGAAAAAAACGCAAATTTTGCAATTTTTTTCGTTATTCCTTGCTGTTTCATATTGTTTTCCCTTATGTATATCCCCACTCCCCTCTGTAATTCCCTTGGGCCCTGAGGGTACAATAATAAATAAGACATAGGAACACAAATTTATTGACACAAAAACACTTGCCACGATCATACACTATTTCACTAATATATCGCCTTTAGCTTACGAAATTGAAAAGGCATGTTTAATGCATACTTTCCACGAGCTTCGAATTTCACACAAGTTTAGCTTTTTTTCTTTCCCTCTGCGCTTTGATAGCACTGTCGTTGTTGGCATTTTGTCTTGCAAAAAAAATGCACCCGGGTTACAATGTATACGTGAATCAACTCTGCAGTAAATTTCGCTGTAGTGTTGTTGTAGTGATCGCAGTGGCGTATCGAAAGGAAACTTATTCAGCAATTTACCGCTCGCCGAAACCACGTAGGTCAAATCCTCGCGGATGACAGTGCTCTTGAGGATGCAGTAGATCTTCTTTGAATTCTGCATTATAGAAAATGATTACCGGACGTTTTCCCGGCTCTTCAGGGACCGCCAACTTCAGTTGCGGGGGAAGCTGAAGTGCAGCACTTTTCCACTAGGTCAGAAAAACTGAAGTTCTCTGAAGGAGCGGGTACCTGTTGAGGGATTCTTCCGGCAGATCGCAAGGCAGCTGTACAGTTTGTTGAGGTAGTACAGTACCCTTTTCTTCGGCGACCTTCGTCTTTGCGGCTGCATGACAAGTACACTGGCAGGTTCGGAAATAAACGAGGAACTACATCACTCCTCAGTGCCCACGCACCACGGTCGATTTCGACCTTCTCATTTTGGTTACTTATGTGTCTTCAGTATGTCACCTTCTTGAAAGTGAAGATCGCATACTTGCACGTCTCCCCAAAGGTTGTCCGCGCGTGGAATGACCTTTGCCACTTCTGCAGTAACAATGGGTCGACGGGGAGAGAAAAAGTGGCGTTTCTGGGGGTTTTTCTATACCCGTGGTGCACCCGGGCACAAAACCGTCGGCATGACGTCCCGAAGGTTACAGCATCACGCACAGGATATCAGAAGGTCCACACGTACACATGTGCTCGGTGCGTCCACCCGTGGTTAACGCTTGGACGGTCCTCGATATCAACATCGAGAGAGTCCTACGTCGTGGATGTCCGAGTGTTTGCATGAGTGTCGACGTCTCGAATTGTCTTCAGAAGACCGTGAAAGCCTGCCACGCGCACAGAGGGCGACGAGGCTACACACAGATTAAAAAAAAAACGGCACACCGACACCAACACAGACACGACTGCGACGGCAGGGAAGCGAGCGGAGAGTGGAGAGCGGCTGTTTACTTGGCGCAAAGTTGGACTGCAGCGCCCCCACACTACCTAGGAGCAAATCGCGCCCGCCTCGAAAGGAGGAGTTCGGAAACTGCACCTCGTTGCCAACACAAATAGGAACAGTCAACCGAGGTCGTAGGAGCGAGGGCAGGCTCAGCGGGTGCAACACGAATGTAGCTTTGGATGTAGTACGCGCATCGTTTATTACATGACAGACGTTATCGGTGCGGTGATGTTGGAGGTGTTCCTGCCCATGCGGCGCCACTGCGGCACCCACTGCGTTTCGGTCCTCTTCCCCGCCATCCACGCGACCTGGTGTCAAAAGACAGATTTGCTATGGCTGCCGGTACGCATGCACGAGTGCTAAAGAGACGATCGACCAGCCGCTAAAACACGCGACGAGAAAAACGTACGTTCCCAGGAATTGGGCCGAAGCTTCGCAGTCGGCGAGCGCGCTAATATAAAACCAATAAAACGTCGGAAGTGTATGCTGAACGCGGTAAGGCGTCCCCCAAGGATAGAACCAAAGTGTAACTTCGCCACCGTTACGTTAGTTCCCGACCATTCATGCGCAGTGGGAGGCCACCGCAGGCGATTTCGGTGGTTAGCACGATGGTGCTTCCTCACTTCTACGGCTAGTTTGTTTTTGGATCATCTTCCCATGCGCGTCAACACCAGATTCGCGACGATGATTCGCGCCGTTCGAGGACTCCGCGAAACCACGCGCAGGCGCCTCAATTACGGTAAGTCCGCTCCCCTACTTTTCCCTATGCGCAAGGCCACGGAGACCGCGTAGCTGAACCGCACGAATACGCAGCCACACGCACGCACACCACACACACACACCCACACACACACCACACACACACCACACCAAACCACACCACACACACACACACACACACACACACACCACACACGCACGCCGCACAGACGAGAGAGAGAGGGAGAGAAACATACACACAGAGAAACACACACACACACACACAAAACTACTTTCGAGTTGGACGAACAAAAAAATCACCGAGGTAAAAAAATATAACGCATCGTTTCCTGGCAGCAGCCTCACAATGGGGTTCGATGATTCTGGAATGTCAAGTAAATGTTCTGCAAGGTGTGTCTACACTGCAGAGCGACCCTTGATTGCTGTCACAGTGGCTCAGACAAAAAGAAAAAAATCTTCTGTTCCTACCGCGCGCACGTGGTCGGTCTCGGCATCGCGCGCTTCCCTGCGCCCCCGGCGGGCGCGTTTCGCACACAAAATGTGCCACCGGTGTTGTTTATGAATTTCCGCTCTCCTGCGCCGACGCATGTCGGCCAGACGGAAGGTGCGTGAATGAGCGTGCGCGGGAAACGAGCTTTCACTAAAAGGTAAAGATGGGGCACATTTGCGACCCACCGCATCCACTAAGTGTGAGCCGTGCTTGAGTAAGATTCAGAGTCGGGTAGAAGCGGCGACACCACGGCTCGAGAATTGGAGGTGTGGCATATTTTCTTCTTTCCTGGCACGACGCACTTGGGACATAAACGTAGTGGGTAGTCTGCTGTGGAGAAGGATAGGTAGTTGGAACCAATGGCGGAGATACAATAATAAACCGCGCTGTGGTTTCGGAACCGCGTTTCAGTGTGCTATCTTTATGGTGACCCGGACTACGAACGCGACTCCATGGAGCAGCGTGAGCATCTCGACGGCCTCAGCCCTGGTACCGCTGCCACTGATGGCCATGTACCCTTCGTCCGTTGCGTTGTTGGAGGTACTATACCATAACGCTACCACAGTGTGGCTTGCCGATCCCTCCTTAGTTCATTCAAGTCGAGAACCAAGTTCCGCTTCATCGCATCACGTCAGAAGTTCGCAGCATGAGCTCCTCGTTGAAGCGTTGCCGCCACAGGCAATGGCCGAAATACGCGACATCTCGTGGGCCCGCCTGGTGACACTCCATATGCGACGCAAACAGGCTCTTCTTCACCGACTCGTCCGCCTAAGCATCGGCGCATTCAGCAACTTCTGTGCACGAAGAGCTCGGGGACCGCAGTCCCACACAGTTTCTACGTCACCGGCAGCACCTGCTTGGGGACCAGCGGACGGCTTAGAAACATCCATACTACGTGAGTTGTTTCTACAGCGTCTTCCACCTACCGTGCGAATGGATCTTGTCCCAGCTCAGGATAAGACGCTGTCGGAGCTGGCGAATGGCCGATGACATGAGGGACGGCTCCGGCAGTCATAACGCTGCCCAACCTCTCCGATTGCTGAAGCAGATTCCCTTCGAGAAACGGTAAAAGATCTCGCAGCTGAAGTCGAACTTGCGTCTGCAATGCTGAGCATTCATAACTTAAATGACCATCCTCGTCCACACCGACCATCTTCACGTCGCCTGCTCCGCAACGGCCCCTCCACCAGCCCGAGCACCGCTTTTCACCGCAGAACACATGCTATATATCCGGCGTTCGTGCCGCGGCTCGCGATGTGTGCACCCGCTCATGGCGCATGGGAAACGCTCCGGCCGATCGTCAGTACAGCGGCGGGCGATCAGGCCAAGCATCAAGCGCCTCTTCACATCACCGACAGAACCACAGGTCTTCGCTTGCTGGTGGACACTGGAGCGAAGTCCGCATAATTCCAGCGTCCAAAACTGACCGGCGTCCGCGAGAAGTCTACTCCTTTACAATCGATCAATTCTTCGGTCATCGCAACTTACGGACAGAAGTCTCTGACCCTTGATCTCGGTCTCAAAAGGAAACTGCAGTGGTTATTTTGGATAGCAGACGTACGCTACGCAATCTTAGGCGCCGATTTCTTAAGGCATTTTCATCTGCTCGTGGATATGAACCGCTGTCGCCTGGTGGATAGCTATACCGGCTTATCGGTCAATGGTTTTCTGTCACGCGCTACGGCCCTAAACCCCACTTTCGTGAAACCGCCTACGTCACCATATACAGCTCTGCTCAACGAGTTTCCGGAGATTACAACGCAGTCTCCAATGGATAAGACCCCCAAGCACACTGTGACCCACTGCATCGTAACCACAGGCCCACCGGTTCACTGCCGCCCTCGCCGACTTGGCCCTGATAAACTTCGCATTGCTCGCAACGAGTTTGAGCATATGTTACAGCTGCAGATCATTCGTCCGTCATCAAGCTCGTGGTCGTCGGCGCTACACATGGTTCCCAAGAAGAACAATGACTGGCGGCCCTGTGGTGATTATCGGGCTCTCAATGCAGTCACCGTTCCAGATCGATACCCGTTACCCAATATTCAGGACTGTACTGCCTTTTTAACCGGCACAACAGTATACTCGAAGATTGATCTCGTGAAAGCTTATCACCAGATCCCCGTTGAGCCTTCTGACATTCCCAAAACTGCAATAATTACCCCATTTGGGCTCTATGAGTATTTACGAATGCCCTTCGGTTTGAGAAACGCAGCTCAGACATTTCAGCGTTTTATAGACGAAGTCACAAGAGGCTTGCCGTTTTGTTTCGCCTATATCGACGATCTTCTCGTTGCCAGCAAGGACGCTGAAACGCACAAGGCACATCTACGTGAGCTTTTCACTCGACTGCGTGATTACGACCTTGTCATCAATGTAGAAAAGTGTCAGTTTGGAGTCTCGGAGATAGCATTCCTCGGACATCAGATCACTAAAGATGGCATCACTCCTCTACCTGACAAGGTTCAAGCTATCCTCGAGTACCCGCCTCCCACGTCCATACGTAGTCTGCGACGTTTTCTCGGACTCGTCAATTTTTATCGCCGCTTCATCCCTACATGCTCTACACTGCTGCAGCCTCTGGAAGCACTACTCTCGACTTCTCAAGCCGAGTCAGCCGCACTTCCCTGGGACACGGTCGCGGATCAAGCTTTTTCCGCCGTTAAGACCAAACTCGCCCAGGCCACCCTCCTGCATCACCCTTCACCAACTGCTCCCACTAGCCTCATGGTGGACGCTTCTTCAGAAGCAGTTGGAGCCGCTCTTCATCAATGGATCAATGGTGCATGGGCTCCAATTTCCTTCTTCTCCCGCAAGTTACGCGACACTGAGCGCCGATACAGTACTTTCGGACGGGAGCTCCTCGCAGCCTACCTTGCGGTGAAGCATTTCAGGTACTTCCTTGAAGGGCGACAATTTGCCATTCTTACCGACCACAAGCCACTTGTTTCGGCTTTACGTTCCTGCAGTGCCACGCACACTCCTAGAGAACTTCGGCACCTTGCTTTCATTGCCGAATTCACCACAGACATACGTTATGTAAAAGGCAGTTTTAACAGTGCAGCGGACGCTCTCAGTCGTATTACCATCAATGCCACGACAGGCACCACCGACCTTTCATTGTCTTCGCTCGCGGAGGCACAGGCATTAGACGATGAGCTTCCACGACTCCGATACTCTACTTCCCTCCGACTGGAACAAGTCAACTTTCCCGACGACGACGTTACGCTCTGGTGCGATGTTTCACACAACTGCACTCGTATCTATGTTCCTTCACAGCTGCGTCGTGCTGTTTTTGACACCCTCCACTCCATCTGCCATCCAGGCGTAAGAGCTACGCAACACCTGGTCACTGAACGCTATGTCTGGCCGCGCATACGCGCTAACATTCGTGACTGGGTTCGCACTTGCACAGCGTGTCAGCGTATCAAGGTACAACGGCACACCAAGCCTCCATGGGGAAAATTCCCTCTCCCTGATGCACGTTTCGACACCATTCATTTGGACATTGTCGGGCCTTTACCTCCATGTCGGGGAAATACGTATTTGCTTACGTGTATTGACAGGTACACTAGGTGGCCTGAAGCAGCTCCAATGCCTGACATCACGGCAGAAACAGTTGCTCGTACCTTTCTTGCTACCTGGATTAGCCGTTTCGGTGTACCATCAACGGTGACTACCGATCGAGGCAGACAGTTTGAGTCAGCGCTTTTCACCTCTGTCACATCTCTACTGGGTTGTGCGCGTATTCGCACAACTGCGTATCATCCAGCATCAAATGGCTTAGTGGAGAGACTCCACCGTCATCTAAAAGCAGCACTCGCCTCGCAGCCTCACGCCGAAGATTGGGTATCACACCTCCCTATCGTGCTTCTCGGCCTGCGTTCAACACTTCGGCCAGAACTTGCCTGCTCTGTAGCCGAGATGGTTTATGGCTGCACACTCCGTTTGCCTGGTGACCTCGTCAGCCCCGTTACTACGCAGAGTGTTTCGGATCCATCTTCTTTCGTCCAGCGTCTGCGGGTCTTCATGCAAAACTTGCGCCCATCACCAACTTCAGCTCATACTAAGAACGACGTTTTTCTGCCGGCAAACCTACAGACATCTTCACACGTTTTTGTTCGTGTCGATGCGTCTCGCCGTGCTCTTCAGCCTCGCTATGACGGTCCTTTCCCAGTCATCAAGCGTTCTGAACATCATTTTACAATCCTGCGTAATGGGCATGAAGACACAGTCAGCATTGAAAGGATCAAGCCGGCACCCATTCTGACAAGCTCAGTCTGACCATTTTTTTTTCTTCAAGTGCCCACGGCCACTTGTCTGCAGGGGGGGCCTATCTGTGGCATACTTTTCTTCTTCTTCTGGCACGACGCACTTGGGACATAAACTAGTAGTGGGTAGTCTGCTGTGGAGAAGGAAGAGGTAGTTGGAACAATGGCGGAGATACAATAATAAACCGCGCTGTGTTTTCGGAACCGCGTTTCAGTGTGCTATAGAGGCATTTCATATAAAAGCACGAGGTTCCATGTGTATCAGTGATACGTCGTTGTCTCTCGCAGGCAGAGAGCAAGCTCATAGATCACAGGTTGTGATTAGGGTAGTATGCGCTCGATGTGTGCCTAGTTTGCTGCGCATGCCTGTGCATATATATTTCGTTGCACTGTCTCTTGAATAAACAGTCGAAAGTTTGCGCTCCCCTGGACCCCTCCTCGCTATTTCCTTGGACAAGAACAGGCGTACGTTTGTGACTTGTACTTGAACAACCGACTAGCCCAGCAACGTGTATACTTCTAAAAGTAAAGTACTTTGCAGTAAACCCCTTTTGTTGCTCTAAAGGACCCTTTGGAGAAAGAAGTTGCGCTGATGACACATGTACGGCACCGCACTAAGTTCTCTAGGTGGTTTGAGGCCTCCGCGATTATAGTACCGGTTTGTCTGATAAGCGCCGCAAGAAAGAAAAAAGAAAATGAGAGAGAGAGAAAAAAAAGGCATGCTCGTTAAATCGGCTGGTGAGAACACATTTTAAAAACCACGCTGTTGGTTGACACCCATTGAGCAGACTGCAATGCACCACACGACACTATCGACAAAGCAAAGGACACTGCCGGAATCCAACATGGCGGCGCTAGCGACGTGATGCGGGCGTACGAAGGATGACGTCACTGCCCGGGGACAGCAGTGTATTTTGGGGGGGTCACGCACACAGGCGTGCGCAGGGTTCCCCTCAAGGAGGGGGGGGGGGGCGAAGCTTCATCGCAGCGCCCCCCCCCCCCACCTACCTTTAAGTCAATGTATGGGGCAAACTTTGCGCTCCCCTCCTCTTAGGTGACTATATGGGGGCGGCCGCGCCCCTGCCCCCCCCCCGTGCGCACGCCATGGTCACGCATATTTACAACGTCACAGAGGTGATTAGTCGACACCTTATGAGCCTTCAGTAAAAGGCTGCATTGTCGAGTCGTACACACTGCATGCGAGAGAATACCATTTACGTTCGAAATGTGGATGCAGAATCCGCTTTCCCTGAAAAGGAACATTGCCGGGAGGGAGATACTTCTTCGTCTTGTGACACTGCTCATGAACGACTTTCCGGAAGATGCCCTCTCGCGTAAAGGACGTACTCACAGCGCCCGTTCTAGGCATGCTCAAGCAGGCGAGCATCCAAACATTATGTCTGAAGGTGCGCGTAGAAGTGATGGGTGCATCAATTTTCTCGCCGCAAACCATGCCGCGAACAGCCAAGGTCGCCGCAGCGGCCTAAAGAAACGCCGCGTGCCGAAAAATTGCTGTCGAGAAGGTGACGGGGATGGGGGGGTGCGGTTGGTGGTTTTGTAGGAGGGGGGGGGGGAGCGATCGCCCAATCTAGGGTGCCTTGATGATCGAGGCACCCTAGCCCAATCGCCCCTCCCCCTTGGATCCGCCATTGAAGAGATCGTTATCGGTGCACAGGAAGTTGTAGGGCGCCGTGCAATAAAAAGCCATAAAAAACCGAAAGAATCTTTCGAAATGGGCTCACCTTTGGACCAGGGGCGTAGCCAGAAATTTTTTTCGGGGGGGGGGGGGGGTTCAACCATACTTTATGTATGTTCGTGCGAGCGTTTGTATGTGTGCGTGTATATATACGCAAGCAAAACTGAAAAATTTCGGGGGGGGGGGTTGATACCCCCCAACCCCCCCTTTGGCTACGCCCCTGCTTTGGACTATGTTCACAAGCCAAACCAGGTAACCTTCTGTGGTGTTCGCGTGTGTAATCGGTTTCGGTTTCGAAATGCCATGTAAAGATGCCAGGGGGCGCCGCTCTGGTGTCGATATTGTATTGTCGATATTGTATCGATAACGATACAACGTTAATCAGGAAATTTTGTGGGATATATTGAAGGAAGTGGGCATAGGTGACGACTGTGTACAGCTTTTGAGGGAAATATACCGAGAAAATACAGTTTGTATAGAATGGGAAGGAATAAGTAGCAAGGACAGCGTTGAAATTAGCAAGGGGCTGAGACAGGGATGTCCTTTGTCCCCGCTGTTATTCATGCTGTACATGGCGAGGATGGAAAAAGCGCTAGAAGGTAGCAACATTGGATTTTAATTTGTCACACAAACAGGTCGGAGCGATGGTTGAGCAGAAGCTTCCAGGTCTATTTTATGCTGATGATATTGTCTTATTTGCGGACAGTCAAGATGATATACAGCGACTGGCAGATATATGCGGAAGGGAGTGTGAGGCTCTAGGACTAGGATTGTACAACAAAATGTGGATTGATGGAATTCAATGATCACGGAGACCATACGGTCTTAATACAGGGCCAAAAAGTACCGAGGGTAAGCGAGTACAAGTACCTCGGAGTATGGGTAAATGAGGGGGATAGATATATGGAGGTACAAGAGGAAAGCATCGGTAGCAAAGGAAAAGAGGAATGCTGCAATTATGAAGCACAGAGCTTTATGGGGATACAATAGGTACGAGGTGCTTCGAGGGGCTGTGGAAGGGTGTGATGGTTCCGGGGCTTACATTTGGGAACTCAGTGGTGTGCACGAAGTCAGAGGTGCAATCAGGAATGGATGTAAATCAAAGGACGGTGGGCCGCCTCGCCTTGGGCTCTCACGGGAAGACGACAAATGAGGCGGTAAAGGGTGATATGGATGGACAGGCTTTGAGGTGAGGGGAAGCGCAGAGCAAAATGAGATTAGAAGAGAGGCTGAGGAAAATGAAGAAGAGTAGATGGGCAGAGAAGGTTTTCAGGTATTTGTATAGAAAAAGCGTTGACACGCAGTGGAGAAAAAGAACTAGGAGGCTCACCAGTAAATATACGGCTGGCAGTGCGGGCGATATGGCAACAAGGAGCATTAAGCGGAAGGTCAGAGAGGCGGAGAGGACTTATTGGATGACAGCGATGGAAAAGAAGTCGATGAGGGTGGCGATTTGGGCTTGTTGGTATGGTTGCATGATAATTGATGGTAGCGCAGGCCAAAGACACGGACAAAAGAAGGCACATGAGACACCACAGCGCTGTGGTGTCTCATGTGCCTTCTTTTGTCCGTGTCTTTGGCCTGTGCTACCATCAATTATCATGGAAAAGAAGCCGGCTCTGAGTAACTACCGAAAAGGAAAAAACGAAATCAGGAGGGAAAGGTTTTATGATAATTCAAGGGGAAGCGCTTTACTGTTTGAAGCAAGGTCGGGCTGCCCGCGTAGTTGTAAAGCGAGATTCAGTAACGAAGAAGAACAATGTACATGCTGCGGGGGAACTAAGTAAACGATGGAACATGTACTGATTGAATGTGGCGATATTCACCCAGGTATACGTGTGGGCACGAGTCTACATGAAGCCTTAGGTTTTAGGGACAACAATGGAAAGCTGAACACGCCCGCGATAGAAATAAGTAAGAGACGGTTAGAGTATTGGTGGCAGAAAAGTAGAGATAAAGTACAAAAATAAAAAATTGGGGAAAAAAAAGAAGGTCATTCTGCCTTAAGAAGCAGGGAGATGGACCGTGAATTTATATTTTTGGTATAATAACATAGATTTAATCAATGTAGATAAGGCATTAGGACAACATGAAACAAGGAAGTTTCTTTTTTTATTATTTCTTTTCTCCTTCGAGCCTGGTGGCAGACATGTCACCGCCCCGTAATAAAGGGGACGCTCATAGCATCCATCCATCCATCCATCCATTCAACCGGCGCACTTGTAAATAAAGAGAGTGTGTGAGCAGTACTCGTCGAGTGCGGACGTTCTTCTTTTCTCGGCGCTTCGCGCCAACTCGCGTGTTCGGGGCTGGACGGCGTCCCCGCCGGCCGCGTTCGTCAAGCCGGTCGTCTTCGCCTGCCTCCTTCGTCGGGACCACCAGCCGCCGACACACCAATGGCGACGAGGTGAAGTACGAACAGTTTCCTTCGTATTCCTTTTTGCCGGTCCGCCTCAATGATTCCATTCTGCTGCGACGCTACTTCGGCGTTTCCCGCCAACACAGCAATGGCGACGAGGACATGTAAGAAGTATTTTTTCTGCTGCGAACTCTACTTTTTCTCTTCTGCAACGAACCTTTCGTACTAAGCCTAACCGCTCGCCTTTCTTCTCGGCATGGTGGCTGCGGCGTCGCCTCGTTTCTCTGTTCTTCCTGCTCAATCGCCGCTGCCTTTTCTTTTGTAAAACGGTGTCTACTGGCGTCAGTTTCTTCTTCCGGCTTTCACCTTCACTTCTTTCGTCACGATGGCGTCTCTAATTCCCCCGCCTTTGTTCCTTTCAACGCCCGGGGACCCTCCAATTCCGTGGGCTGACTGGAAATTAATTTTTCAGGCCTACGCCGACGCTGCCGGGGAGGACGCCGCCAAGCCCGAGCGTCGAAAAGCTCTTTTCATCAACGCATTAGGCTACGCCGGTTTAAAACTCTATCAGACTTTGAGTTCCGCCAACGCGTCAGAGACGCCTGCGTCGTCTGACGTATTCCAAGCCGCACTCGCATTGTTCGACGACCATTTTAAAAGACGCGTCCTGTGATTATGTCGCGCGCCTCCGCTTCCAAGAGCGTCGTCAGCTTCCCGGTGAGCCCGTAGTAGACTTCATAGCTAGTCTCCGGTCGCTAGCCGCGTCTTGCGGGTTCGGCGCGCTCGAAAATGACATGATCAGACAGCAACTCTTTTATTGGCGTCGTGTCGCAGAATGTCCGTTGCCGACTCCTCCAAAAAGGCTCGTCCATCACTCTTTCAGAAGCCCTCTCGATTGCGCGAGAGGATGAACTTGTTCGTGTGCAGTTGGAGCAATTCGCTCCGCACTCAGTGCAGCAACTTTCTGCTGCGGGGGGCCATGGCGCCGGTCCTTTGTTTCACGGGACGCGCCAACAAGGCGGCCCTTCTTCTTCGTCTCGGCGCGGCGGTCAACATGGCCGCCCGCCTGCACAGTCCTTTCGTGGCGGTCAACATGGCGGCCCCTCCGCGTCGCGGGGTCGGGGAAGCCGTCAACATGGCGACCCCATGTCGCCGAATTCATTCTTTTCGGATCAGCATCGAGCTTGGGGCTCGCGTCCGCATTTTCTTTCACATAGTACAACCGCACACAGTTTTCGTTGCGGATCGGCTCGGCATTTAGCCAACTTTGCGCAGTGTCCGGCAAGAAACCGCACTTGTCTTGCGTGCGGAAAAATCGGACATTTTCAGTCCGTCTGCAATTCTTGTCCTGTAAATTTTCCTGAAGCATTTCCTTCATCTGCTCCGTCGAGTGCTGTCGCGCAGACCAATACAGTCACAGTCTTAAACGTGGATAGTCTCCACTCAGCTCCGGAACCCCGCGTCGTGGTTTCTGTAGAGCACGTTCCTTTGTCGGTCTTGGTTGATACTGGTGCTTCAGCATCTTTACTTAGTACCGAAGATTTATACAATAATTTTCCTGGGTTTCACTTGGCGAAGTCTAAGTTTCGTCTTCAGAATTATTCTCGGCAGGTTATTCCTAACCTCGGACACTTTGTTGCTAAAGTTTCTTACGGGGACACGAACGCTCCGGTCTTCTTCCACGTCACTCCGCGTGGTCCATCACTTCTTGGCCGTGACGCAATTCGTGCTTTGGGCATCAACATCTGCGGTGCCACGATGTCCTGCTTTCCCTCGGGAACCGGTGCGACTTTGCCCGCAACTACAGCAGTGACTCTTTGTTCTTCCGAGCCGGCTGCTATTTCCCCTGCAGTTCCTCCTCCTGTGTATGCTCCGGCTGCACCTTCTGCGTGTGCACAGCGTTCTACAGTGCCTGCATCTTCTGCATGTGCTCCGCCTGTGCGTGTGCTTTCATCGACGCTGCCAGTTTCGCCCATAGTGAATCTGAGTCTCCGACAGATGCCACTGCCGTGTTACCTGACAGTGTTTCCTTTGTGCGTCCGACAGTTCCGTCTCCGCAAGTGCCTCCCGGTACCAGCAAAACTTTTCTTCAAGGGGGGGAGGCCTTCTCAGCTCATCGAGATGGACCAAAGATGAAACATCGTCCTGCAGTTTGTGCTACGAAGTCGTGTGAGGAGGCAAAGCCATCACCGCCTCTCATCATTCTGAGCGTCTCGACACAGAGTCCACCTAGTTCTTCAAGAAAGCGCCGCTCCAGAAGGAAGCGCAAAAAGCCGGGACGTGTTGAGGACTCCGTTACGTAAACTGTTAAGTTGCTTTCTAACGTCCGTGATTAGTGTGCAGTGTTTTGTGTAACATTCTGTGTAATATACTATGTGCAATAGTTAGTCATAACAGGTTCTTTTCCTATACAATTGCTCATTACGTGCAGTGGACTGACTCCACGTACATTGTTTCATGCAATAATGCTCTGTACATTCTGTGCATTTCATTCCGTGCAGTGTTCAGCACACATTCAAGTAATGTGGACTGTATTACCAGGTGCATTGGCAATGTGTAGTGCTGTGCTCAGTGTCTGTATTAAGGTACATTCCGTGTATTGTAATAAGGGTATTCTGTGTGTCGCATTGCAGTTTACTAATGTCTATTTTCTTCGAGGAGGGGATGATGTGGTGTTCGCGTGTGTAATCGGTTTCGGTTTCGAAATGCCATGTAAAGATGCCAGGGGGCGCCGCTCTGGTGTCGATATTTAGAGTCACTGGAAAATTTTCAGAGTATCGCATCTGTTTTCCGCGCGCCGCCGCCGACGCGATTGGCTTACTCGCATCACGTGACCTCTCGCCGCCATATCCCTTCCAAGCGCTTTGGGTGCAGGCGCGTTCAATGCAGAGCGTGGCCGGACATTTAGCAGTACCACGGTCCCAGAAGTACTTCGTCGCTTTTTTAAACGCGTCATGCAGACAGACATTTTTTTTTCGGGGGGGGGGGGGCACGGGCCCGATGTGCCACCCCCTGGCTACGCCACTGCATGTAGATGCGAGAAGAGAGTAGCTCACCATCAATCGAACGTTACTGCTGAGCTACTCTGGGAATCTCGTTTGCCGTGTGGGAAAAATTAATGTCAAAGAGCGCCGTTCTACGTGGCTGCATAGTTGGCCTGAACGAATTCGCCCCCCTCGAATAACACTCCTTCCCGCAGTAAACTACACTAACTTTGCTGGAAAAGATCTTATGCGACAGGATACTTCACCTTTTCGGTTTGCTATGGTCAGCGATATTGAAAACTATATACCTTTCTATTTGCTCGGCTGTTTATATCTCGATCTGTTGAACAGATTACGCATGCTGTCCGAGTTATAAGCGTGCCACGCACGAGAGCGATATCGAATATTTATTAAAATAATAACTGTTTACTGGTATACCTTGAAGGCAATTGTGGCATGGTCTTTGGCACTGCACAAAACAGAAGCGTGGAACTCTGTTGATAAACTTGGTATAAGGCAATGTTATCAAGCGCATTTTTACATTTGTTGAAAAAAAATGCTGCTAATAGTGCATTACACCGAGCGTACCCTTAAAATACTGTATAGTTGGTGAGAAATGGTCACAGCCAGGGGCGTAGCCAAAGGGGGGGGGGGGGTTCAAACCCCCCCCCCGAAATTTTTCAGTTTTGCTTGCGTATATATACACGCGCACATACAAACGCACGCACGAACATACATAAAGTATGGTTGAACCCCCCCCCCCCCCCACGAAAAAAATTTCTGGCTACGCTTCTGGTCACAGCAAAAAAAAAAAAAAAATGCAGATCTCACGTATTGAGGAAGTCGATTTTATGCGAGCCCTAGGTCAATATACATACTGTGTTGCAGTAGCATGCGCTTTAAAAATTACGGAATGTGCTATCTCTGATCAAAAGAACATAAAGCACCGTGCCGAGGAAGTTTTAATAAGAGTGCATTATGAAAAAAAAAAATTGCAGCAGTGCAGAAACTGAACCCCAGCTGTTTACGCGCTGGCAAAGCCAAAAAAAGAACTGTTTGTCGGAACAGAGAAAAATATTTGCAAATTCATTGGGGAATATTAGGGAGACAAGAAATAGGAAATGAAACGATTAAGTAGTGATGTCAATAATTTTTGATGGCCTCTTTTCTACATTTCGTAAGATAAGATGCACCTTACCTACCGCACGCCGATTTGCCCGTGCGTTCGGCTGCTGGCGTTCCGAATCAAGACATCGCGAACATCCACCGTACACACACAATTTCTATTACACATATCAACAGTTGAACAACAAGCACGGTGCGCAAGCAAGCTATGCATCAGCGATCAGTCGAAGGACGCAATGTTGAATGTTCTCGATGTCGTTCGATAACGTTCTCGAGTGCAGTGAACCTGAACACCGACTGCAAAGCTAGCGCAAACAGTCAAGATTCACCAAATGTCGAAGTAAATGGCATCTTGCACCAGGGGCGTAGCCAAGGGTGGGGGGGTTGGGGTGTTCAAACCCCCCTCGAAATTTTTCAGTTTTGCTTGCGTATATATACACGCACACATACAAACGCACGCACGAACATACACAAAGTATGGTTGAACCCCCCCCCCCCCCCCGAAAAAAATTTCTGGCTACGCCCCTGTCTTGCACGATGTCACTGCGCTAATGCAACTATGTTTACAGATCCGGACCTAACGAACACGCCCGGGCGTGACACGAAGAGAGACCGAGGAAGCCATGAAGAGAGTTCGCGAGCGCATGGCAACATTCGCCGTACGTTCATTAGTTGCACTGCTAACTGCGCAGTCGATCCATACCTGTCGATGACTCGAAATCACTTCTAATATCCTCTTGAAGAAACACACACACATAATGCCGTTCTGCCGAGCGTAACACGGCACAGAGGCTAAAAGATCGGTCACTTCTCAACACACGCTAGCAACGCGCCGGACGGTCTGGAAGGGACATGGCCGCCGCCACCCAATGTTGCCCGCGTGCAGCCTACCTTTGCGGTACTCAGTCGATATCAACCGGCGCACTTGTAAATAAGGAGAGTGTGTGAGCAGTACTCGTCGAGTGCGGACGTTCTTCTTTTCTCAGAAGAGCTTGGGTGGGGGCTAGTTGGAACATACTGTAGAAGATTTTCGCGCTGCAAAGTTGAGGACGAAAAAACATGGACAACACAGACGAAGCGCATCTAACAACTGAATTTATTGAACCAAGAAGGTCAAAAGGAGAGGAAAAAAAGACGTAACATACGAAAGAAAGGGCACTGTAGGCAAACCACGCATGAGCCAAGCATCGGTGCTATCTATGCAGTGAAACACGTGCATAAATCTAATTCAAACTTTACGTCTGTATCAATGAGGTCACTTATGATCCGATTACATTTATATTTGTGTCGCTAAACATGACACTTGTCTTTCCGTGAGTGCTATAGATGGGGAGCTAACGCATGCGCCAAACTTCCCCGACATCAAGCTTCAATGATAGTTCTTCTGTTTTTGTCCTTGCTGTGCGCCACAATGGAAGTGTCCCTGAAATTTGGGTTACATTTACAATCAGAGCAGTGCTGAGCGAGATTCCCTTCGATTGCAACCCTACTACACAAATTTTTGTGTTCCTGAAGCCTTTTGTTCAGGCACCTGCCCGTCTGCCCAATGTAAGATGCCCCGCAGGTTAAAGGAATCCTGTATACAACTCCTACCTTGCACTCTACAAATTTTTTGACGTGTCTGACGCCACATTCTGCATCTCGGGCGTCGCCTTCACTACTCTGGGAGTTGACTTTCCTACACAAGCCTTTTTGGGCGCCGAGAATACCACTTGCACACCATACCGGGAAGCCACTTTTTTTAATCTATGCGCTACGGTGTGCAAGTACGGCAACACTACCACCGGATTCTTGTTTCTTTCCTTTTCTTCTCGGTGCTATTAATCTCTTTTAGGCAGCATTCTGCCACTGCCGACAGGACCCCGTTTGGATAACCGCTCTTTTTTAAGCGCTCTATTTGCAAGCTCATGCTTTCACTCGTTCTGTGCTGACATGATTTTTTAGTCGCCTGCATCATGCACGATTTTGCAATGCCTCTTTTTATAAGTTTCGTGTGATTAGACTCAAATGGCAAGATAGGTTTGCCACTGCGTGTCTTGTACATCCAACACGTGTGCTCCGACCCGGCACTGATTTCCAAATCTAGGAACTGCAGCCGGTTGTCCACCGTGAACTCGAACGTGACGTCTAGGCCGTGACGTGGAGTACCTGCACGTGGAGAAGTGGAGTAAACTGCAGATGAAATACTGATCTTATAAGACTTCTCTTAGGCTTTACATGCGAAATAATAGCTGTAGATGTTAATAATATACCGTATATACTCGCATAATGATCGCACTTTTATTTTTTAAAAATTGACGCCAACTTCGGGGTGCGATCATTACGCGAGGTAAATTTTCCGTGAAACAATATTCTGAGCACCGAAAACGCAAAGAAGTCGCTAATCTGAATTCTTACGATAGCTATCATGAACATAACCAAAAATAAAAGTAGAGTAAGGCTTACCTTTGTAATAAAATGCATGCATTACGCAGGAGCAACATGCATGGAACACTGCCCTTTTATTTTTGAACTCTCTGACCCCCTAACGTTCATTCTGAGTCCGAAGCGTCACTGGCGTCAGTGTCGTCGCCGCACGATTCCCTGTCGGAATCGGCAGTGTCTTCACTGTCCCACAGACGGTCATCTTCTGTCCCGTCGAGCGCGTTGGAAATGCCAGTCTTCTTAAAGCTCTTGACGACCACCTCGTCGGAAATGGTACTCCACGCTTCGAGAAATGGTACTCCACGCTCGAACGTGACGTCTAGGCGTGACGTCCAGTTCCTAGATTTGGAAATCAGTGCCGGGTCGGAGCACACGTGTTGGATGTACAAGACACGCAGTGGCAAACCTATCTTGCCATTTGAGTCTAATCACACGAAACTTATAAAAAGAGGCATTGCAAAATCGTGCATGATGCAGGCGACTAAAAAATCATGTCAGCACAGAACGAGTGAAAGCATGAGCTTGCAAATAGAGCGCTTAAAAAAGAGCGGTTATCCAAACGGGGTCCTGTCGGCAGTGGCAGAATGCTGCCTAAAAGAGATTAATAGCACCGAGAAGAAAAAGGAAAGAAACAAGAATCCGGTGGTAGTGTTGCCGTACTTGCACACCGTAGCGCATAGATTAAAAAAAGTGGCTTCCCGGTATGGTGTGCAAGTGGTATTCTCGGCGCCCAAAAAGGCTTGTGTAGGAAAGTCAACTCCCAGAGTAGTGAAGGCGACGCCCGAGATGCAGAATGTGGCGTCAGACACGTCAAAAAATTTGTAGAGTGCAAGGTAGGAGTTGTATACAGGATTCCTTTAACCTGCGGGGCATCTTACATTGGGCAGACGGGCAGGTGCCTGAACAAAAGGCTTCAGGAACACAAAAATTTGTGTAGTAGGGTTGCAATCGAAGGGAATCTCGCTCAGCACTGCTCTGATTGTAAATGTAACCCAAATTTCAGGGACACTTCCATTGTGGCGCACAGCAAGGACAAAAACAGAAGAACTATCATTGAAGCTTGATGTCGGGGAAGTTTGGCGCATGCGTTAGCTCCCCATCTATAGCACTCACGGAAAGACAAGTGTCATGTTTAGCGACACAAATATAAATGTAATCGGATCATAAGTGACCTCATTGATACAGACGTAAAGTTTGAATTAGATTTATGCACGTGTTTCACTGCATAGATAGCACCGATGCTTGGCTCATGCGTGGTTTGCCTACAGTGCCCTTTCTTTCGTATGTTACGTCTTTTTTTTCCTCTCCTTTTGACCTTCTTGGTTCATAAAGTCAGTTGTTAGATGCGGCTTCGTCTGTGTTGGTCCATGTTTTTTCGTCCGTCAACTGTTGCAGCGGCGAAATCTTTCTAACTTCTATTTCTTCGGCGCTGTAGCGCCAACTCAGCGTGTTCCGGGGCTGGAACGGCGTCCCAGCCGGCCGCGTTTCGTCAAGCCGGTCGTCTTTCCGCCTGCCTACTTCGTCGGGACCACCAGCCGCCGACACATCCCTTCCTGACGTTGCTGCCCACTGAAAGCGGGAGAGCGTAAAGCGCAGCTCAGCCCATCTACACCGCTACCCACGCTCAATCATTTCGCGAACCGCAAGTGCAAAACAATAGGCGTGGATAGTCTTAATGGCTGATATTGTAGGCTGCTTGGCGTTAACCCTTTCAGCCCTGTGTTTTTTATTTTTAGTCGGGGAGTGTGTTGTGCCTTGTTTTCGTATAGTTATGACCTCAGAAGACCACAAACGAAAAATTGAGCCACGGTGCAAGTATTAAGCCGATTTACAGACATGACATCAAATTAGGTCATTCAGGGCTCAGTGGTTGTGAAAGGGGGGGGGGGGGAAAAAATGGCATATTTTTTTCCTACTATTCACTAGAGGTACACAAAATGTGAACCAGCGTCTGCAATTTTCAGTGTGATACTCATTGAAACAGACTTCGGTACGTTCGACCCGAAATGGCTTAGGCCGCCTCGGCTGACCCGCCTCGTCGTACACCCTTCACTTCGGTCAAGCTTCTTCTCTTAGCGGCACCATCTTCCGCCAGGCATGTCCACCATTTTGGTGTCAATCGCAGTGGGATACATTGAAGAAGTATTCCCCCAAGCAGGGGCAGTTTCGCGTTTCATTTCCGAGGTTGCTACAGGAAATGTTGGGTGATGGTGTCAATTGACACCGCCAGGGCCGAAAGGGTTAATATTCAGTTCAAACGACGCGCTTTTAGAACACGTGAGTATGAGAAATGCGGCGCTGTTCTTAGCTTCGTATTTTACGTTATTCATTCGTGTTCTAGAAAAGCTTATTAATTTGGCACGCTTAATTTTATATAATACGAGGTTAATTTTCGCATACGCGATGAAGCATTTAGATGTGTGAATAAATAACCAAAATAGTCTTCTTACATACGATACTAAAGAAAAACCGAAAGGGCTTTCGCGGTTTGTCGACTCGTGGTCGTCGTGGTTTTGCGATCTTGGCGGCGAAATTTGTAGTGCGACAACGTCGACTCCGTTGCCCTACCAGAAACTGTATCATTTCCCTAAGTGTAATGCCTCGGTGACAACGTTTCACGCCTTTGAGGCTGTGCTTGCGAAGTATGGAGTCTTTAGGCGAGTGCGGCAGGAAAACAGGCGAGCAACCTGAGAGCGAACGTCGAGAAAAATCGGAGGCGTTCTCGCGTCACCGTGGCAATGATCGCGTGGCCGAAAAACAGAAAGTGCTGAGGCCACCATCGCTGCAGGACGCGCCTGAAATGCCGACCAGGACTGCGGCGGCTAAGCTCCCATCCACGACCAAGTCAAAAGAGGCACTGGAGTTGGAGATACAGAAGAAAAAGGTTAGAGCGCGTGCTACAGTACGCGTTGGCACATTCCTTGTTGTTCAAACTGAAAGCACGCGAGCGTGATGCCTTTATTCGAGGAGTTGATATGCGCAGCTCTCACGTAAACAGCGGCAGCGCTTGTTTCGCCCGTATTTGAGGCGTGTCTACTTACGCATGTATGTCATAATGTTACTGAATCTTTCTGCTTCTGGGACCGTGAAACTAGTGCTCGAAAGCGTGAGGCCCTTGTCGCCTTGTATTCCATACACCATCTTTAAAAACGGTGAGCGAAGCTTGAAAGAAGCGTGGAATCGTTTCTGAGCACAATGAAAGTCCGGAAGCAATGAAAGAAACGTAAAAGATATCGTGTCGAACGAATCAACGTTAACCTTTAGGATTGTTTTCCACGCAGTGAGTGTAATCGGTTACTGAAAAGCTACACGCCGCTTAGGTTAAGGTGACTTCACGTAAACATAAAAAGCACTCAAAGCACCCTTCAAAACTTCTGTTTTTATACACGCAGAAAGTAATTGGAACCATCAAGCTGAACACCCTCCCCGACGGAGGCAAACGGCTCAAGGACCAGTTGAAAGAACTGGAAGACCAGCTCTCGCTTCTGTGCCTGTCGGCAACAAGCGATACTGGCACGAAAGGCTGCGCAGCAAAGGATACGAGCGTGGCTGCTGAAAATTCTTCCCGAGGGGACTGCAGATCAGACGTGGCAGTCGAGAGGGCGGTGAGACAAGCTGACACAAGGGCTGAGCGGCCACCTGTCGCTGCTAAAGAGTCAAAAGAGAGTGCCCCAACCAAAATTAGTGCCAGAGAATGTGACTCTTCAAAAGAGAGCCGGCCTGACAAAGGCTCTCAAACGAAGGATAGTGCTGATGCACATCGTTCAAGTGCATCAGCATCAAGAGGCGACGATAAAAAGTGTAGTGACAGATTAAGCCAGGATGTCGGAAAGAGCTGCGTTCTGCCCGAGTCTACAGGAAAGCAAAGATCACCCGAATCGAAAGACAACAGAGCACAGAGCTGCTCTCGAGAACATCTTCCGGCAGATGGTGATCTGTCCAAGTCCAGTTTCCAATGTTCAACGGCAGCTGATATTTCACCGAAAGGGATGTCATCTTCAACGAGTGTGCGAGAAGGTATGTATGATCTGCTTTCTTTTAACAGGCAGTTTCAAGCAGAGATTGAAATGTAGCTTTTTTTTGTAGCTTTGTCTTTCATGTTGCACTGTGGCAGGCCCTTTCGTTAGTACAAAAAGCTCGGAGGATGCCTAAACAGGTGGTGTCACCAAATTTTGAGGCTATTCGCCGGGTGTGTGACCGATGGCGGCGCTGCAAACGGCACCTGTATGACATTAAGAGCGAGGATTCGCGCACTTTCGTCTGCTACGTAGGCCCAGTGCCGTGTTGAAACCACCGTTGTGGTAAATCTCAACAAAAAAAGCAGTTCAGTTGGTCATCTTGTGTATGGTGGCTACTGATGCCGTTCGAACAACCGTGGGTCTGCTTTCGACGTTCAGTTAGAACTACAGCTCTTTGTTTCTTAGAACTGCGGCCGCTTGTCTCCGCGGCGAGTGCTGCGCAGTGGTGAAGTACTGCTCTGACATGAAAGCAGTGATGCACTCTGAAAGCACTCTGATGTGAAAGCAGTGTTTGACGAAAGTGCAGAAAAGATACATTCCATGCAGAGCAAAAGTTTGTAAAGAACTACATGTAAGCTGTTCAATGGTGTGCTACTATGTGTGAAAGTGCTTAGAAAGTCACTGCAAAGTTCCCTGGGCAAAGCAACAGGCCCTCACTATATCTTTATTTGTGAAGCGAGAAGTTGTGAATAAATTGCTGTTGTACAAACTAGTGAGCACATGAAATTTCACTATAGTTGCCTTTATTGCAGTGACCACTCAAACAACATATAAAAATGCTACACTGCATTTTTCAATACATGAAAAGTTAACAATTTTGTCACAAAATTCTGCATTACACCTTATCCCATGTGGTGTCAAGCACCCATATCTGATCGTGTTAAACATGGGAATGATGGGACACAACATAAATGGGCTTCTTGACTAGTTCACATGAGAACTTGCAAGAACTTTCTTTAACTGAACACTGAATAAACAGAACACATTTATTGCTACAATGCCTGCATCAAGCATGGTTAGACACATTTGATGCCCTTTTGTTGACATTTTGTACAGCTTGCACCACATCCCTTAACAAAAAAAAAGAAACACTTTCAAGTTTTAAACACATAACATAGACCACCTTCATACTGTGATATGCTAAAAATAAATAAAAATGGTGCATTATTTTTGTACTCAAATGACAGGTTTCTGCAAACGTGTATTGCACAATCAAGAGCATGCATGGTACTAGATGCAAATTACAGTTCCAGTATGAATTCCTGCAATGAAAGATGTACCAAGCAACATTAAAAGAAGACACTGCCTATTGGCTTTCCCCTGAGCCTTAATATAACACAGATGCAACCAGCAAAAGCACTTCTGGCTGTGATCTTACGTCACTGGTGTTTCCTTTAGTGAATCACGCCCTGGCAGCTGGTCTGCTGAACATAAGAAAAGTACAAGGTGTAGCAAAGCCAAGTTATGGTAGCAACATTAGATGTATACCTCAGGCTATTTATAACCAGTGGCATCCACACTTGAAAAAGTAAGTCGTCGTATTAATGCACAGTGGCAGTACAGTACTCCTAGTTCATTAAGTAGTACCTTGTTCTACTTCCTCGTGTTCTGCTTGCGCTAAAGTTTGTCATGAATGCATGCTAACCGTCTTGTCAGTGCATGCTCATGAATACTGCCTTGCGCTTTGGAAATGCAGACACGTCTCTGCCAGCAGCACCAGGAGTTTACATGAAAAGGGTTTTGCAAAAAGAAATCAAATGTCAGTGCAGGCTCAGCTTGCAGCCACTTAAACGTTATGTTGTACACTACTGCACACAGTGCAAAAATCTAGGCTATGCACCTAAGCCCAGAAAGTTTTTTGTGGTGCCTCATCTCGTAAACACTTGACTATACCTGTAAGTAAAATAAAAAATTTATGCACTAAAAGCTTGTGCACTTTTTACTGCTTATCACAGCTTATGCCTCTCCACATACAACATTCTTACTGTACCAAATGAAGAATGTGTGGCAAAACATATTGCCTAAATGTAAAGTACATCTTTCAACTACATCTTCAAAACAAGGCTGTGAGAAAGGCACATTCAGAGTTATGTTCTCTGTCTCATTGACATAGACAAATATGTCAGTTACACTAAAGTTCGTAGCTCCCATCTACGCCTGTGCTTGACAGAAGTAGCCACTTCTATGCTTTATGTGCCTGGTGCCACCTTCACAACATGTTTCTGACTTCATAAATTTCTCTCTGCTCTTGGGGCATTTCACCTACAGAAGTCTTGGTGGACAGCAAGCACACGCCACAACACCATCAGGGCTTGCACCAATGAATGGCTCGCGCTGGAGCACAAATAGGCCACATTCTTGAATACAAAGATTATCGTGTTGGTGATTTTGTTCCAAGTAGCAGGTCTTGACAGTCGGCTCAAGACTGATGCCTCTCTGCATGTCTCCCGTCCTTGCACATTTTTCTCGCATTAATTGTTTCAACAGAGGGCGCACATCGTGAGGCCCCATCGGTGGCCCACGGTGAAAACACCGTGGGCCACCGATGCAGTTATCATTCCAGTGTGGTGCTCCAGCCAGAAATTGTTGATGCTCTGCCCTCTCGTAGCACGTTCTATTTTCTCAATGTCATCAGAACCACGCAGTTGATAGAGGCTGCAGAAAACATCTTCTACCGACACCTGTGTAGCCTGGTTTGCAAACTCCCTAATAGCTGTCTTCAATGTCCTTGGCCCATTTGTGTCATGTCCTTGTTTTTCTTCTTGCGGGACTTTTCTAGCTGCAAAATCAAAATAAATAACGTGAAAAATAATGTGAAAGTTCGTTTTGTACAAGAGCTGTCAATTTCTCCAAATTTTATCAACAACGTGATATTGAAATGCTGAATGCAACTAAAAGTCCTCATTGCAGCTGCTTGTCATCACATTGCTCAAATGACGTTAGATGAGCTCACTCATGGACAGTTTGGGGCAATGTAAGCAAATTTTCAAAGTTCGGATAAGAACAGACAAATTTGATATCACATATGCGAAAACATATTTTCAAGTGGCTAGTGGCTTACACACCACCTTTGCATGATGACTGTAATGCCTAATCAACCTGTAGATAATTTAATTACTTTAGTCATGATAACATAAATGATGAATAGGATGTACCACCGATCCTGCCATTACCGTGAGACATACATCTGTAGGTTAGGCTGCTACTGACGGCTAGTTGTGTTTTTATCCACATTCATTTGCGTTTACTTTTATCATTCCTACACTTTAATTAAAAACTATGAATAACTTTTGTGTTTTGCATGCTTCATTATCTGTTGGCTTGATACAATCATGACTCACAAAATATGGGCAAAGCAGCTCCTTTACTAATTCATGGCTGTTATTTCATGTTCTTACTGTCTGGCTTCACAAGGTTCTGATCTCATAATTAGTGACACATAACAATGTAGCACATAACTTCTAAGAGGTTCACATTTAGAACTGATTAATTTTTCAGATCACAAAGACAGGCATGAGATGGCCTCCATATTTATGCAACAGATGTATATGAGATCATTTTTCTCAAGTGTGTACACACACACGCACGCACGCACACACACACCCACACACACACAGAGAGAGAGAGAGAGAATTCATTCCTGACTCATATTTTAATAATGCTCACTTTTTGTGGTCAGCCCTAGACTGCAGCTATCAAACAGACCCTGCATGTTTCAATAGTCCTACAACTACTTTGCACGCCCAACGAAACTGTCGTTGGGTTTTCACCTTCAGCACTTTACTGAGGTAAATGAGCTGCACATTCAATCTTAGTATGCAATACTTGACTGACGAAAACTCAAGAAAGAAGAAAGACGTTTATGACTACCTGTTACTTCCATATCACACTTAGAAAATGTAAAGCAGATAACCGAGTTGTCATGTAGAACTGAGTTTTTTGTTTTTTTATTGCCCCACTATTTCTTTGACACACTATTAGTAACTTATTTTGCTTCCATTTAAACTTTATATTTAATCATAGTGTGTGTGTCCGAAGTATTGTGTGTGCGAAATATTTCTACAAACAACCAGTTGGCAAGTGAGAATTTAATCAATTTGAATAAAAGGACAGAAGCTAAGTTGACTGAAAAGGCAACCAAAACAAATCCAAATGTCAGTTAGTGGCTAGAGCAGTGTTTTCTTTGCGTGGACAGGATAGTCCTCGTTTCATTAAATGTACATCACGCAAATCGCTATGTATGGCAGGCACCTATAGAGTCGGCTGTATTTCTTTTAAATATGGGTGCATATTCATATGCTTTATAACTTGTTATGCAATTGAATGAACATCACAATAAGGACCAATTAAGCGCAGCTTAATTCTCTATTACGTTGTATTAATCATTATAGTGACTTAATCATCTGAGTGACTTAGCCAAGAGGCACCCTAACGCATGCATCTTGCTTTTCGGTGACTTTAATTACCCCAATATTGATTGGTCTACTACGCAGTTAGCTACAGGGAACTCGGAAGCTGCTGAATTTCTGGACTTCTGCCTTAACCATAATCTGACCCAACTGATAAAAGAACCAACTCGTGTCACGCAAGATTGTGCCAACACGCTTGACCTTATTCTGACATCTCATCCCGAATACATGTCATCAATTAGTTACCTTAAAGAAATAAGCGACCATAAAGTAATTCATGCCACATTTTCCCTCAAACCACCTTTTCACCATTCACCAGCAAAAAAAATCCGCCTCTACAACAAAGGTAACTACTCGGCCATAAACGACGAACTGCATGAATTTTATCAGTCCTACGAGTCGACATTTGACAATCACTCTGTGCAACAAAACTGGTCATTATTTCAGGACAAGATTAATGTTTTAGCCGATAAATATATTCCACTCACCACTATTCCTTCCAATCGTCATAAGCCGTGGTACACCAAAACCCTGAAAACACTTGAGAACAAAAAGAAGCGGCTCTTTCGTATTGCGAAGTTTAAACCAAATGCCGACTCGTGGGACAGATACTATCAAGCTGAACGAGCATATCTCGCAGCAGTTCGTCAACGTAAACATTCCTTTTTTCACTCGGACCTTCCCCGCATGATAACCGATAACCCCCGTAAATTCTGGCAGACAGTTAACCCTCAGCCCAACCGCACTATCCGTATCTATACTGATCAGGGTGATATTCTTTCAGATTCTGAGTGCGCTAATACATTTAACGCCGCTTTTTCGTCCGTTTTCACAGCCGAACCAGACGCCCCTCTACCTGAGTGTTCTGCCCCTACCATGTCAATAATGCCGGCTATAAATTTCTCGGCTGAAGGCGTCGCATCATTGATTGAAAAACTAAAGGTATCGTCGTCCGCAGGTGTTGATGACATCACTTCTAAACTGTTAAAAAACACTAAGCATATTTCTGCCGCACTTTTAACCTTGTTGTTCTCGCAGTCTCTATCATCAGCCACTCTACCAAACGAATGGAAGGTGGGCAAGGTCGTTCCCGTCTACAAGTCAGGTAACAGAGTTTCACCATTAAACTACCGGCCCATCTCCATAACCAGCATACCGTGTAAAATCATGGAACATATCATTTACACTAACATCATGAACTTCCTCGATTCCAACAGTTTTTTCCATTCATCGCAGCATGGTTTTCGCAAGGGTCTGTCCTGCGAAACACAGCTCGCTCTTTTTCTTCATGATCTGCATTTAAACATGGACTCTAACATACAGGTAGACGCAATATTCCTTGACTATGCTAAAGCCTTTGACAAGGTACCACATCAACGCCTGCTGTTAAAACTTTCCCATTTAGGCTTGCATCCAGATGTCATACAATGGGTTAAAGAATTCCTTACCAATCGGTCTCAGTGTGTGCGCATCAATAACACAGCTTCTAGCCCCGTCCCTGTATCCTCCGGCGTCCCCCAGGGCTCCGTTCTGGGTCCCCTATTGTTCCTGATATTACATTAAAAAAACCAATCAAGTAAAGTATTTAGGTGTTACAATTACAAACAGTTTAACTTGGGAAACACATATAGAAAATGTGTGCAGCAACGCGCTAAAAAAGCTCGCATTTTTGAAACGAAAATTGCGTCGTACGTCATCAACCGTAAAATTAACTGCATACAAGACTCTCGTCAGACCGAAATTAGAATATGCGGATCTGATATGGAGCCCGCATCAAAAGTACTTAATCGGGAAATTAGAAAGAGTGCAAAATCTGGCCTTGAGGTTTATATACACCACATACTCGCGTTTTTCAAGCGTGTCCGTTCTTCGCGACAGGGCAAATTGAAAAAACTAGCTCATCGCAGAAATGTATGAAATTTTTATATCAGCTGTACCACGGTCACTATAAAATTCCTCGTGAAAGTTACTTAACTGAGCCCCCCATGCGGTCGGGTCGTACAAACCACAACAAAACCGTTAAACAGCCATTTAGTAATCTTAAAATACACCAGCATTCCCTTTTTCCGCATGCAATATCACTATGGAATAAATTACCCGAAGAAGTAGTTAACGCTAATACAACAGAATCGTTTGTTCAGTTTTTAAATAACCTTTCGTTTGACATGTAAAGCTATGTTATGCTGAACAGCTATGTTGGCAGTTGACTCCCACGTTCATTTTTTTATGTATAGAGAATTTACCTCATGTGTTGAATTGTTGTATGTGCATGTTTTATCACTGTTATAATGTTGTGTGTTTGGAATTGCGAAGCATATGTTGATTGTAGTTGGCGTTTGCTTTACCGGTAATTTAGCGACTGTTGTAATCAGTATTGTTGTTATTGTTTATGTTAATGCTGTTCCCACTCCTGCTTGGGCCCGAGTAGGGCCTGCAGTATTTGTAAATAAATAATAAAAAATATCAATGATCTACCTTTGGAAGTTACTTGCTCTATTCGTATGTTCGCAGACGATTGTGTTATTTACCAGTCAATAAGAAATACCTCCGACCAGGCCGAGCTGCAGAGCAGTTTAACTAAAATCCTGAATTGGTGCGATCGCTGGCTTATGATCCTGAATCCCAGTAAATGTAAAGTAATGTCCGTCACCCGCTCGCGAAGCCCTCTCCTCTATCCGTACAAAATTGCTAGCACTCCTATTGAATCTGTTAGTACCTTCAAATATCTCGGTGTAACTATCTCCAAAGATCTCAATTGGTTTCCACATGTGTCTAACATCATCTCATCCAGTAACATAACCCTAGGCTTTCTCAGACGTCATTTACGAAGCTCTCCTCCTCACGTTAAACTTATCGCCTACAAGTCTTTAATTCGTCCAAAACTTGAGTACGCTTCCGCAATCTGGAATCCTCATCAATCTTATCTCATTGACGCATTAGAAATGTTGCAGAACCGCGCCGTCAGGTTCATCCACTCATCATATTCGTATAACGTTAGTGTATCCTCGCTAAAGGCGGAAACCGGCCTGCCCGCCCTTTCCTGCCGCCGTCGCACTGCCAGCCTATCCCTGTTTCACAAAATGTACCACAGTCCACTCAATCAGCCACCTTACATCTCACCGCCTGCTCGCATATCCCTTCGTACAGGTCATTGCTTAAGTGTTGCTCGTCCTCAAACCCGTACTCTCACCTTCTCGTCTTCTTTTTTCCCACGCACCATTGTAGACTGGAACGGCCTTCCCCACGCCATCGTTGCCACCGCCAACCCAGATGCTTTCATTGATGCTGTAAAATTGCACTTCTCATCCTGAATGGTCATGTATCATGCACCCTTACTGTACACCCACCCCTTATGTAATGCCCCCACTCGGGGCCTTTAAGGAAATAAAGTGAAAGTGAAAGTGAAAGGTACTGCTTTAAATTCCATCAACTTCATGAGTGCTTCCAAATGTTTCCAATAGTGTGAAGTCAGTTCAGAGCAAAGAAACCCACTTCTAATGTAAAGTTCAAGGCTGTTTCTACATTTCCATGACTGTCTTCTTAGAGGCACTTCACATTAAATTAACACATAAACAAGCAAACGAACAAGCACTTCATGACAATGACTGAATTCACGTACGCATATTTTCAGTTAGCTATCCTTCAGAGTATAAAAAACTGATCTCTCGTTTCTTAGTTTGCTGCAGCACTGTAAGACTGCCTGTATGCATGAGCAATACATCGCATTGTTTTGATAATTCGCAATCTACATTGTAAATCTCAACTTTACAAAAGGGTTTTAATTTCAGTCTAAGTATGGTAGCTTGTTCAAGGTGCATTTGGGCAGGCAAACCTTAAGGAAGACCTTGAAGTAGTCTGTTCAGGATGTCACCCTGGATTTCTGGGAGCTGCTTCATTTTCATCTGCAAAAGAATATTACACGTGTGATACTGCACAAATTTGTAAAGCCATGCCTGCTGCAAAATTTGATTCACTTTGCTAAACTTACATGCAGATGACCCAAAAAGAAACCTTAATATTGCAGTGATGACATGCGATTTTCATGATACGGCACTGCTGTTTGGCATGAAAAAAACAGAAACATACACTTGGCAGCAATAAGTTTCAGTGCCTAAGAACAGTGCTTCAGCGCTGCAAGCAAACACTTCTACATAGATGCCTTACACCAGAGAGCAGCATCATGTTATTGGACTTTACATAAGCACAGCAACAACTAAATAGTGTTTGCAACAAAGAGGGGAAATGGGTCGAATTGAAGCTGGTCACGCTTGCTCTAAGGATTGAGAACTACAGTCCTTGAAACCCTTGCTCTGGCCAAAGCCCACTGAAATTTATTGAAAAATGAAGGCACTTCACAGTTATAAAATAGTATCACTATCCAAAGAGTGTGGTGCAATAGACCAACTAGTGTCACTTGGTCATGCAGGCCATTCTTGTGATTGCGTACCAGTGAGTATCTGGGCCATTCCTGTCGTTATGTGCCACCAATATGCACCCAGTAATGAATTTTAGCTGTATTTATGGGTATGTGCCATGGGCAAATGCCCCGCTGACCGTTGGGTATGTGCCACTTTTCAATAAACCTCTTTGCTAACAACCCGAGGGTCCAGCTTCAGGCCATAAACAGAGAACCTATGCATCGGTGCTCACAGCATGCGAGTGAGGGACCTTTGCATGTGGCAACCATCATCTGCTCAGGGACCACTTTTAGTGGCTTGATTCAAGTACTGTACGGCTTATAATTAGGGCAGTGCCTATTCCTATCTGCAGCTGAAATAACTGTCACCTCTACTTATTGATGATACAGATGGAAATCTGGGAAAATTGACAATATATGAGATGGTATCGTGATATCTATGTGTCGCATGCAGAGAAGAACATGTGAATGATGACAACACGCCGTAAGCGTCATCTGTCATGCTGTGGCAAAAACCACATTTCTTCCATGACACTGTCGGGCGCCCTCGCGTGCTGCGGTGCTGCGGTGGCGTTCTCCTCCTCAAATACTTCTTTTGCTGTGGTTTCACCGTGATCAACATAATGTAGCCCACC
Organism: Rhipicephalus sanguineus; assembly: GCF_013339695.2. Taxonomy (NCBI): domain Eukaryota; kingdom Metazoa; phylum Arthropoda; class Arachnida; order Ixodida; family Ixodidae; genus Rhipicephalus; species Rhipicephalus sanguineus. The sequence continues at coordinate 46,726,282 of NC_051178.1, read as the reverse complement.
TTCGCAATGTCTTGCAAAACTTTTTTTTAATATTTAATTGATTAACTCTGTGTCCTGCTAATGGAAGGAAATTTTATTCAGTTTTCTCTACAGCTGATGCATTACAGAAAGGAGTCACTATTATGTAAAACAGTACACGTTTTAGCAGCATGTTGGGGTGCACAGTAATTACGGATTCAAATGCAACATCAAATTTTTTAATATAACGACTGGTATGCACGATTTCTCGAGATAACCGTGCCATGTCGCGACGAATCTGGTCTCTAAAGATAATGTTGACTCTGATTTACGCGTTTGAATCGAAATTGCACCGGTATGACCCGAACTGAAGACGGTGGGAACGAAAGCATGTGCAATACTTAGCCCTAAATGTGCTGTTTCAATCCGTGAGTACAGTACATGAATTTGTTAATGAGGGCTCACTCAAATATGTCAGTACTGATGATGCAAGAAGGGAAGTAGTGCGACACTGAACTTGCTGTTAGAACAAAGCAATGCCTCTGCAGGGTGTCGCATCGTCCATTATACTTGGAAAAAATACACGATGGTGGCTGTAACATATATAGTCGGCTAAAAACTGGGCTGTAGTAATATTATCTTATGAAAATAAAAGGGAATGAGATATTATTACAAAGTGGCACTCAAAGCAGATCAAGGATGGATTTCAGTATAGTGACAGTTGCATAAAATGAAATTCTTTGCTTAAAATGGGAGCTTAGCTGTAGCTACTGTTACACATTCTGTCGCATGTTTTAAGGGCATGACATCAGGAGGGCAGGCGATTACTACAAACTTGAGTCATTGAAATTTCCTTATTGAATGCAGTTGTGCTTACCAGAGAAGACTATCAATTAGTGGTAACAGTTGCTGTGCAGTCTTTACTGCCAAAACCTAATTATGGTGACAGCAGTCTGCCTCGATTTAAAGACATTGTGCACCCCGTATCGACCATGGTGGCAATAATTGGAGTGCTACACAGTGCTCGCATCAGTCAATCAATTGATCAATCGATCTGGAAATTTATTTTTGCTGCAAGTTGCAGTGGAAATAGTGGGCGAGAGAAAAAAGCTGCACTCACATAGCATGAATAAGCTCTGTCTGCTCGTATGGCAGCATTGATGCAATCGTGCATTACAGTCCAGTTCTATGAACATATGAGCAGCTTTAAAACACTTCTAGACCACAACCATAGCTGAGTAGTTGCGATGAAAATTATAGAATGTACATTTCATATTGTACAATTACACATGCGAGAATTTATGGAACATTTATACAGACAGGTTAAAATGCATTTTTGTTATTAATTACCATAATTCCAACAATTTTCTTTTATTTTGGAACTTATTTCAGCATGGTTGCAAGCATGTATTGAAGTATTTTTTTTTTCATAATGGGCAGGCAAATTCAGTATGGTGGTTGATACCAGAAAGAAAAGGTTTTGCTTTTTTGAAGATTTGCTCAACCTAGAAATATGACGATTTTTCATACGATAGTAATGAACCTATATTCTCAAAAGATGTTACTACAGTGATAACAGAATAGTAGTCTTGGAATTTCTTGCATTGAGGTGTAAAGAAGACTGCAGTGATAATAAATACACAGAAAGAAAAAAAATTAACATCAAAACCTTACAACTGAAGTAGACACAACATCATATTGGCCTTTTAGCTTCTGGAAGAAGTTAATCTCTGCACATCGAAATTAAAAACTGGCACAATTATAGCATGAAGGCTTGTTCCTCACCATTATAGAGACCGAATGTTATGCTTACACATATGCCGAGCCATGTCATTTAGGCACTAAGCACAGGAGCTCCTGAATTGCAAATGTAGGGAACCTAGACAGCAAAGCTATGTCATGTTAATTCTAGTGAAGTGAGGCAATGCCTCAAAATGCACATGGTGTCAGTAGGATATTCCAGAAGTGCATGGCAGTAACTGTGAAAGTGATGGGAAAATGCAAATATTTCGTTTTGTTTGTCTTATGGCTTCATTCACAATGTGACAGTGTAAACGTCTCTCTTGACAATGTAATCACAGTGAGGTGCAACTTAAATGCTCTGTATTTTGCTCTGTGCGAGAAATTTGTTACGGAAGGCATCACATTTGATGCCTACGTCAACCGCGTGGCCGAACTGAAGGTGCTTATTGTGATGTCCTCCTTACAGACACTGACCTACAGGAAGCTTGAAAAGCTAAATAAGCAGATCTACAAAAAAAAAATCAGTTTCATTGCAGATGAAGCAATGAATGCGATAGCATCAACTTCTAATATGATACGAAGTAAGGCTGACAGCTAACTAACACTTTGGATGCGGGCTCGCGTAGTTACACAACGCTGGTGTAAGAGCAGAGGTTGGCAAACTCACTCATGAGTCGACTCACTCAGACTCAAATCGGGCCGTGAGTCTGAGTCTGGGTGAGTAATATTTTGGTGAGTATGAGTCCGAGTGAGTTTGGCTGAGGAAAATTTTAGTGAACCTGAGTCCGAGTGAGCGCTAAGAACAAAATATATTTCTTGAGTGAGTCTGAGTGAGTTCCACCTTCTATTGCCGACCTATTGTCCTATCTGCTCATCTTCATCATTACTATCAGTCTTATATCATAAGGCTTGCATTTATACTGAAGTCTATTGACACATATGTCAACGCACGAGTGTTCATGCGCCACCTCAATATTTATTGATCAGAGGCGCAAGTGGGTGGGGGGGGTCCTCCGCAAACTCTTTCACGGGAAGTTCTTGATAAAATATCTTGTGTGAGTCATGTATATCATAAAAATGTCTTTAGTGGATTGAAACCACTGATAACACGTATTTGAAGGTATAAGATCAAAAGTCATATCGTAGAGCACCGATTATGTGAAATAATGGCATTAATGAGCATTGGCACCATGATCGAAAAAGCTAATTTTACGCTAACAAACTCATGAGTTGACACACTCAAACGCAGGCCAAGTCGTGAGTCAGAGTCTGAGTGAGTCTGGCTGAGTAATATGTTGATGAGTCTGAGTCCGAGTGAGTCCGGTTCAGAAAAAGTTAAGTGAGTCTGAGTCCGAGTGAGTTCGGTTGAGGAAAATTTTTATGAGTCTGAGTAGGAGTGAGCCCTCAGAGCAAAATATATTTCTTGAGTGAGTCTGAGTGAGCTCCAGTTCTTTTGCTGACCTATGTGTAACAGAATACGGCTGCTCAAAGGAGAGAAGCGTTGAGGTCACAGCATTTAGAAGGGTATACGAGACGTCTGTGATACCAGCTAAGATAGCGCGCGCGCCAGCAATCGCGACTGCACCCTTAATGTCAAAAGTCCACAGTTGCTACTCGAGCCCCCCTCCTTCCTTCCCTCGCGCTTCATGCTCCTTCAAGACGGGCGGCGCATTTCCTCTCTGCATGAGTAGTGATCAACGGCAGGCCTGGCAGGCGGTGTTACATTATTGCATGCGCCCTCCGTGCAATGGGGATCGGTCGTCTCTTTTCATCTCTGCCTCAGCCGCGTTTGTCACCCTCGCTCGTGCGCTTTTACCCAAGGGTAAAACATATGATGCGCAGGGGATGTTATCGATTTTGACTTTATACGGAACATGACTGCAATGCCGACGGCAAAAACCTGTTCAGAATGTCCATATAATTGCTGTCGCACTAAAAGCCAAAGCAGTAATCTGCTAAATTATATCACTGATCTTAAAAAGGCCTACTGCTATGTAATTGCCATTCTTGTGCAACCACATTCTTTTTGTTGTTTTTTCAAATTTTTACGGAGTGAACCTAGCTTGCAAAACCTTTTTTTTTTTCAATTATTTCATGCGTTTCTTACTCGGGCTAGACTGGTCGCCTAGTATTTAAAGAGGTAGTATAGTTCATACCTGGCGATACTTTCTCCAAAGGCTGCTTCAGTGTTATATCTATCCTAGGCCAATTTAAATATGTACTTGTCCACCCCAAGCTGCTACAAATCTGTTTTTCAAGCTCCTGAGATGACAAAAAATTCTGCTAAGTGCTCCAAATCAGGGTTCTTCTGCTCCAAAATCGAAATCTTGCTGCTCCAAAAACTGCTCCCAAATCAATTTCAGTCGTCTCACCCCTGCCTTCTGGGAAGGGGGCTTGGTCCGTACAGTGACGCACCAGGGATCGGTGGAAGTCAAAGTAGCTGTGTACTGAGGGTGGCATACAAAATATATCGCTGCTGTAATAAGAGCTTGAAATTTATTTGTGCAAGAGGTTCAATGTGTTTGATGTCGAATCCTATCGCCTAACCCCAATATCCAGCACCAATGGTACCAGGGCCCAGTGGCAGTGCTGTGTCAAAGAGGCGCCCCGTGAGCCCAGTGGCGCGTGTAAGCAGCTGCCAGGAAGATCCTCGGCCTCCAACAAGTGCACTGCACAGTGTGTATGACCGACGCGTCCTCCTCACGTCCCCGTTGCCGCTCAGCAAAGCGGCCGCTTCTTCGGCTGCAGGGAAGAAGGGAGCCACGTCGGAGACACTGGGCACCCGCATTTCCAGATGCCTGTCCGAGCACTGCACAGCCCGCCTGCAGCCCTTAATCCAGTGGGTACCTCTCCCTTATAGCACAAACACCATTGCTGTAAGCACAAAGAAACATTCTCATATGAACACAGAAAGGCACTGACATCAGGGACAGACATATGTTGTTGCTGTGGTAACAAACACACAGGCTTGTTAAAAGGAACATGAGAGTGTATGACAAAAGCATAACGTAAAACGCATCATGTGCCCACCCATCGATAGAGGTTGATACACACACAGCTTTGTGTGAGGACGCATGCCCTGCTGTGATGGTTCTTTCCAACTTTCTTTTAACTTGAAAGCTAGAAAAGCAAAATCTGAAGAAAACAAGCAAAACTATGGCAGAAGCGATTTGATGTTTAAACTGAAAAATGTAAATTTCGATGAAAATAAAAGCAACTATCACAGTAAGATGGGCATCCTGGCACCCATCAGGCAATATAAATCTTTTGATTATTAGCCAACAGCATGCATTATTGCTCCAGTGTGGATTTAGGGTGGATGTGTGAATGTACTCCCTAAGGTTACACCTATCATTTTCCTTTCCATCGCTCGCTGCATCGTCCTCAATTTAAGTTGAACCCTCTTTGTAAGTCTCCAGGTTTCTGCTTCGTAGGTAAGTACCGGTAGGTAAGTACCGTAGGTAAGTACCGTAGGTAAGTACTCTCTCAGCTTATGTGTGATGCAGTGCCAGTATATGGCTCGTGACAAACTCATCCAGTCCTTTCCTCCCAGCTGTTACTGTGTCGTTAGTACACCAATCAGTTTACTACAGTAAAACCTTGGTGATACGAATCCTTGCGGTGTCACCAAAAATATTTGTGTCATCCGAAATACCATTAATGTGGCATCAGTATACGCCCAAACTGCTAATGCAGCCAAGCAGGTTGCCATCGCCATGGCTCTCCTAGATGACAATCACGAAAATGTATATAGTGATTCTAGGGCGGCCATTTGCGCTTTCATTGTTGGTGCTGTGTGCAGGGAGGCCAAAGCAATACTCAGTGAAAAGTGACAACTCATACCTTTACATGGTGCCCTGCTCGTATGGGCTCCATGGGAGAAGGGATTATCAATTTAGTGAGCTGGCCCACTCCAGGACATGAGGGTTAAAGGGACCGACAACTGCCCAGAACATGAAATGAGATGACTGCACTGATGGAAAGATTGTCCGTCGCATTGACTCAAACCAACCCTGTTTATCTCGTGAGAGGCGGATTTATATTTTTATTTCTTCATTGAAAGTCGCGAAAAAGGACCTTTGGCGCCTCTGGTGGCAAAATCATAAACGGTCCGATGAAGCCGGTCACGTGACCATTGATTGGTGTATGCGTTCGATGACTTTTCTGTTAGTACTGAAATATTGTTCATTTCTTTATATTAAAAGATATTATTCCATAAAAATGTACATATAGGCCTGCGTTAGTTGTATGCAACAAAGTGGCGCTGCCTTCGCTTGGCGTAATGATCCCATGCCGCGAAAAGCCATCCATGACACAGGCGCAGGCAACCTTGGTCGCAGGCGCGCACAACGCTGTACAAATACCGAGAAGGTGTGTAAAGCCACATCATCTCATTGTAACAGTTTGCTATTTTCAAAAATGGCTGGAAAGCTCAAAATAAAGGTGGTTAAGCATAGCTACAGTAACGCCTGCGAAAGCAGAACAACGACAGCTTTCACAAGGGCTAGCGGCATTGCTATCAGTTCTCAGCGTTGCTGAAACAAGCCTTCATGCGCGTTTGGAGCCTTTCAGATCAAAAAATACTGCTTATAAAATGTGCTTTTAGAATAAACCACTGCAGCTACAAACGCTACGAAGGGTAAGCTTCCTGTCGCGCCGTAAAAAGCTGGGTCGAGAAAAATCAGTTGTCGGTCCCTTTAACTATCCGCGACCATGGAGGTCTCGGCCTGACTGTCCCGTCGTGGGAGCTGCCCGCCGTGTGCTAAGGCACACACCTCCGGACTTTGTTAATAAGGTTTTTCCAATCCAATCCAATCCGAAATTCTTATCACCAGAAAACATGGAAAGTTAGTATGCGACAAAGCTGGCGTACATTTTCATTTATTGTTTCTCAGCCCTGGTATCGAAAGCAAATAAATAGTTCTTCTTATATAGCAAGCTTTGTCATTACAATTTTTGTTTTAAGGAAGAAAATAATTTTTGAAGCTCCCCATTGATGGCATTGGGGAACTTCAACGAGGAAGCTGCCGTATGACCAAATAGCCATCAATGGAGAACTTTTTCTTCCGTCAAACGAAAAGTGTAATGATAAAACTTGCCACATAAGAACAACTATCTATTTTCTTTCAATTGAGATGTAAAGCTGTTTTTTAATTAGAACACCATGGTTGTAAATTTCATCTTAATGTGGAGCGAAATGATGATTTTCTCAAATTGGCGATTTGTTCTCGTAAAATTTAGAAACATCAGTGGCCTGCAAATATTTTTAACACAAAATATACCTTCTGTAAAGTAAGTAAACCACACTCGGATGATATTCTGCGAAATTCGGAAGGCTTCCCATACATGACCAAAAAATTTTTTCTCTCCGAAATATTCTAGCAATTCACTGTTTTCAATACAAGCATAGAGTTTCGTACAATAATCTAGAGAGGAAACTGGCGCTGCGATCATTCAACCACCATGGGAATGATGAGAAGTACAGGCTTCGGATTGGATAGCGTTAGCTAACGAACTCTCTACGGATCTTTTTCTACAGTTTCAGTTTCGTTCTTTGCGAGGCGTGGGCAGTGGGGTGCATTGCTAAGCACTCAAGCAGTGCCTTTGTTGTTCAAAGAGGCTGAAGACCGCTAGATCTCTTGGTTTGCTGCGATGTTGCAGCTTTACAGGTTGTATATGACAGTTTTAGTAAAGCGTCGTGCACTCACTGCTGCACATAGATGTAGCGTCCCATGCCAGTGCAGGAAATTGCATAAAGTTCACGTTTTTTTATAAGTGCGTCTTGCCAAAACTCGTTCAAATCGGTTGCAAAATGACGCCGAAGCTAAGTAGGCGCACCATCACGCTCCCCTGACTTGACTTCACAACAAAACGAGAGATGCGTTGGGGACAGGCCACTTGGACAGACGCACCTGGCATTGCAGCAGACGATACGTTAAGTGTTTCTCACTCAATACAATACTGTTATTTCCATAAATAGATAATGCGTACTTTCGAGGGAAAAACAAGCATGTTTGTTTTCAAGTCTTGTAAAAAAATAATTCATTATTTGGTGATGCCAAATCTGGAACACAATTGCAGAGCAATGAATACCCTGGTGGTGGAATTTGTCTAGGTTTAATTTCCCTCTCACGGTCACGCAAACATTTTGCAATAAGTTTTATGCACAAAAGAATGAAGCAAGTTTTAAGTGGAAATAATTTCATGTCATTTTGTTTTACACTCGGCAAACAAGCGTTGTGAATCTCAAGAACCTAATCCATCCGAAGCAGATCCGAAGCGTGTACTTCCCATCATTCCCATGGTGGTTGAAGCGCCGCTCAAGGAGCCCGCATAAACACTAGCACCAGATTCCCCTCTAGGTATTATAGTAAGGAAACTCTATGAATTCAAGAAACCAAGACGATTTTTTCGAATACATTTGAGATGGTCGCCAGAATGGCTAGGATGGTTTGGCATGGAATGACCCACCTGTAATTTTATGTGCATCTGCTGTCTCTCTGTATGTGGCAAGCAGGAGTCTGTCCAGCCAGCCTGACGAGTGGGATGAGAGCCCCCAGCCGCAGGGGGTGCAGACTTCCCTGATGGCCCACCAGCGACAAGCCTTGCGGTGGATGCTCTGGAGGGAGGAGCAAGAGGCTCCAGGAGGCATTCTGGGTGAGCTTGCATGGGCCTTGATTCTCAGAGTTTGAGAAAAGCCCGTTGTCTGCAATCTTATGCCAAGCGGATAGAAGCAGTGGAGAGTGAAGCCAGCTGTGAAGGGGCATCGGAAGAATGAAATTGGAAAGGCTATGTCTTGTGAGAATTCGGAGGGCAGGTCAATCTGTCTGAGAGCATGGAGTATTGGCGAGAAATTGGCTTATGTCGGTTCATTTCAGAGATTAGCTGTCGAATGCATTGCCAGAGACACTAAGGTTGTATAGGACTAATAAAGGGAAAAGGACATAACAGGATAATGTTAAAAGGGCCGGGCCGTAATGTTCAAAGCTAAATCATCATATCACAAGAAGTTGTTTGTTTGTTGATTGGTTTATGGGAGTTAACATCCCAAAGTGACTCGGGCTGTGAGAGACACTGTGGTAGAGGGCTCCGGATAGTTTTGAACAGCTGGAACTGTTTAATGTGCACTGAAATTGCACAGTACATGGGCCTCTAGCACTTCGCCTTCATTGAAATGCAACCACTGCAGCAGCTATCGAACCCACTTCCGTTGGGTCAGCAGCCGAACACCACAACTACTTAGCCACCGCGGAGGCCCACGAGAAGTAGTTATAGGAGGGAATCAGTTGGCGAATATCACTGCGTAGCCTATGGCTAAAGGGCAGGAACAGTTCTTCTATATATTACATTGTTGCAGTATTTGTCCACAGGTATCCTTTCTTGGCTACGCCAATGCCACTGTATTCATCCCCTTGGCCACCCGGAATTGCCATTCATCTGCACTTGCTCCTGTTCATACTCATGACTACTTCATAACTCGGTAACACACTTGCACCTGTCAAATAAGTGTAAAGCAAGCATGAATTAATGTACGTGTGAGTAAACATGCCAAACCATTGATGTTGATTATTATTATTTTCTTTTTGTCGTGCCTTTTCCACACCAAGTCATGCCATTTCAGATATTGTGGGTGCTAATAACAGTTATGTACCCTGCCCTGCCACTGCGGCATTTCTCATAGTCTCTGTTTTGCTTTCTGACATTACTCCGTGGCAATCAGCAATTCTGTCAGTCAGCTAATCAGTCATTCAGTCAATTGCAGCACCTAGTAACAGCCTGCATATAATTGCGCAGAGCCTGTATACAGTGGACTCTTTAAATGGATCCTCGAGGAACCAGGGAAATGAGTTTCATTTCTCAGGGGCTCCGTTTGCTGAGACCAAGGCGAAGGTTTGACAAGATGCTCCTTTCAAAGAGGCGAATACTTTATTGATACTGGGTGCAACTGCAATCACAAGAGAGGGTGAACTGGTAGTGAGCTTGCACAAAGCCATTGACCCTGAGCAAGTATGGTACAGAAGCAGAGTGAACTACAAAAAGGCACACGCAGTTAGTACCGTTACATATTGGCTAGCCACTTGACCAAGTGCTGCTCAAGATTCTTGTTGTTCACTGATCACAGCCTCTTCTTCCTTTGAGAACAACTACTCGTGGAAGTGTTCAAGAGCTTCTTCCAGGAAAAAATCTTATTGACAGTGAGCACATTGTGTTGCATTTTGGTGTCGCCATGGAAGACACTAAGCGAGCTCATAGGCTGAGGAAACCAGAGCCAACCTTGAGCTTAACTATGACCTAGGATGACTCGAAGGCGAAAGCCGTCTTGTTCTCTTCTTTTTTCTTCTCAGTTGATTGTATTAAAACTGGGAAAGCTTTTGGCGACACTGGAAGCTTTCTGCACCCAATGTGGTTTCGCACTGCCTCCAGGATCGGAGGCATTGGAATCATTGCATGATGATTTTTTGCGTCACTTGTGTTGACACTGCCAACACCGATGGTCACTTTATGTGTGTGATGAGGCCTCTAAGGCTACAGCCTAAAAATATGAAGAAATGAGCTAGAGAAGTCAGAAGCATGGGCAGTGGTCTCTTTAGTTTTGTTTCCCAATGATGGTTATGGTTCTGTTTACCTGGAGTTGCAAACCCTTTGCTTTTATTTGACCCACTGCTTTTTATATGGCCCAGAATGCAAAACCAAACAACTTGACACTGTTCTATTAAAGCACATTCAGTTTATCGAGACTACAGTAATGGAAGTACTGCTCCAATTGCTCCAAACTGCTCCAAATGAGAAATGCTGCTCCATGCTGCTCCAAAGTGTAATATTTGTTAGTAACTGCTCCAAACCTGCTCTGAAATGGCATTGGGGAACTAAAAACAATGAGCTTTAACAGTGTGACCATCCAGTGAAAACAAAAATAAACTGTATACTAGCTGTACACTAGCACATTAACAATGCTACATGTACTGGTATTGTCGATGTACAGGGTGTTTCAAGAAATGTGTCCGAAAATCATTAAAGGGCCCGTAAACAGGCTGCGACTTTTTTTTCACACCCGCCAAACAAGCTCGCTAATCCGTACAGTAGACCGCGGCGATCACGTTTTCCGAATATTACAGCGCTGCGCCCCGCGCAGACCCTTCATTTCGAAAAACAATTCCCGCTCTTCTTTCCTACGCCTGACCAGTCCTCCTCGTACGCGCAGTGACGTCAACTCGGCGATCGCCGAGTTGACGTAGCACTGAGCTCGTCGATTGGTCTAAACCAGGTCTCAACAAACAGTTGTCAAGTTAACGTCAGTTCCTGTTCCCACCCACCGCTACGAAACTGCGCCCTTGTTTTTTGGCCCTGCGGTGATGCGGTTTCGGCCACGCAGTTGTCGCGCGTATATTCCTCGCACTGCATAGCACCTGCACGCACTTCGGCGAAGCGTTGTTCAGTTGCCGGCTGCAAATCGAGCGGGGAGAGGGGAATCTCCGGTAGCTCGGACGGGTCGCGCTTGCTCGCGCGGCAAGCGGGGTTCTCCAGGCTTTTCTCTCGCGCCCCTTCGACGTCTCGGAAAGCAAGCACGCATTCCTGCTGCATTGTGAATTGTCACAAAGGTTTAAAAATAGTGAAGAGCCGAAAACTGCCCGTCAAGTTACGGAGCACGTGCGACAATATAAACAATAAACAACCAGGAGCCACAGCAAGCGGAAGTGCATTGCGACTGATCGAGCTCGCCCATGACGTCAATTGTTGACGTCGTGTCACGTTGCCGAAGTGGGCGGAGTCACGACGACGGGCTACGCCTTTTCCTCCATGTGGCGGAGAAGGGTGGTGAGACCGCGCGAAAATTTGAAACCAGCTGAAACGGATGTTCTAACCCCTGTAACTTCCTTATTATAGCACGTACTCGCAAAATTCTTGCGGCAGCATGTTCACATAGCAAAAGTGCGCATATTTCTTTTCATTACAATTTTTGGACATCGGGGTTGTTTACTGGCCCTTTAAAAAATTAGGGAAATGGAATATTTGCTCACTGCCTTCATACTTACTTTTTCTGTGACGGGAGACATCTTAAGATTACCAGACAGTAATTACGATATTAATGAAATAAAATAAATTAAATAACTTCTTAATTAGCGGAGACAGATGGTCGGTTCAAATGGCAGAATCGCTGTCCTTCCTGCGAAAAAGGCCATTGCTGCTTTGAGATTTTGAGAAATCAGCGTCCGGTAATTATTGCGGAGCAATGAAATTCAGCCAAATTCACTGGCAAAACTGAAACCAAATCTCCGATGAACGCAACTAGCAGACGATCGGAATGATGTCACTGTTCACAACGGCAATTGCAGGCATGTTAGTTCCTCTGCATTTGTTAACATACATGCACCCTAGGTGGTCTAATCGCAAAAGAAACCCACACAACCACAAAGCGAAGTCGATCGATGGTTGGTACAAGAACGCTTGCTCATTCTAGACGTCTAGGAAGAGTATGGCTGTTGCGCTCTTCCAAGTTTCGGTTTCATCGGCGAAATTTGTCATCTTTCATTACTCGCTAAATTGCCAGCGGCTGCTTTTGTGAAATCTGAAAGCGGCAACATGCTTTTCGCAGAAAGGGCTGCAATTTTCCCATTTCACTCGACCACCTGTTTCCTCTAATTAAAAAGTTGACTTCATTTCTTTAATTCCTGTCGTAATTGAGGCCTCTACTCAGCTTAAGATGCCTGCTGCCACAGAAGAAGTAATTACGAAGGCAGCGTGAAAATATCTCATTTTCCGTATTTGTGAAGATTTTCAGGTATATTTCTTGAAACGCCCTGTATATCTGATTTAGTTGTATATTTGTACTTGACAAGCACACTGTTTTGGTGAAATGTGTGTGCGATTAGTTCATTATCATAACGATTACTGTTTCCGTGACGACTTTGATGTGTGACTGATAACATTTTGCACTTTATCAGCTTTGACCTCATTTATGCCACATGAACTGGCATTTCAAGTGTATAGCTCATTTAGCTTATTTTATTTTTTTAATTTTCAATGCTGGCTATTTTGGCGAAATAAGAAAATGACATGTTGAACTCGTACCGATTATAGACTGCTGCTTTGGCAATAGTTACATGTGATTGTGGCTGCTTTTGTAAATTGGTGCTCAGCTTTATCGCTTTTATATTATTTCTGCCACGAGTACTGGTATTTTAAATATATGTTGCTCATCTTAATTTGTGGTCCGTGACCATCCATCTGCTTAATTATTTGTTTCTTGCAATTTGAAGTGATTATTATATGTGCAATAAATATTAATATTTATGAGATGCTTAAATGATGCTTTAAACTCCAGGAGTCGTTTTGAATATTTTGCCATCTGCTCCGAAAACACCAATAGGTGCTCCAAAGCACCATTTTTTCTGCTCCAGAATCTGCTCCGAAAATCAGAATGTCGCTTCCATCGCTGCTGTTGCATTTGACAGCATTTTTAGCTTGTAGCATGCAAGTTGTGACATTTTGGGTGCCCTTAATTTTCTTCTCTCGTCCACAGCTGATGCAATGGGTCTGGGCAAGACGCTGACCATGTTGTCACTCGTCGAAGCAGCAGCGGTCAAGGGACAAGGCACACAAGTTGGCCTCGAACATCAAGAGTAGCGACAAATGTGGTACACGCTTCTTGTGCTTGCATTTATTTATACAATGTCATGGAATTATCACATCCTCAAGATTTATCGAGTTTCCCATTGCCCCACAGTAAAGCAAACCATTATAACGATGCAGTTATCGGTGATGTATCGGATACGATAGAATTCTGGCCACCTGGTAGGTGCTTACTGCAAAAATTTGCCTGACAGTTTGATAAAATAAAGTACTTTCAAGAGAATGATGTCGAAAGGTCGTTACAAGTGCTGCAAGCATGCCACTGTAGAGGAATCTGTGAAAGGAGCGTTGTGTGTGGCATACATCACACTCTCATCACCGCAATCACTGAAGAGAGGAGGGGAAGAGCTTGCTTGGTTGCAGCTGCACAGCGCCTGGCAATGGTTTCTAACGCACCTTTCCACCTGTTTGTGCATTTGTGAAAGATGGCACAACTAAGCAAGAGGCAGTATTTCTTGAGGGGAAGCAGGACATTCATCGGGATTTCCGGCAGCGTCACGGAAAAATATCACGATCTGCCCCGGTATCACAGGCGAGGGGGGGGGGGCGAGGCCCCCGCGCTTAGGAAGGACGACCCAGCAGCATCACGGCGGTCACAGCTACTGACCGAGAGCTGCGCTCGTCGGTGTTTATTCTGGTCTCGCGACCAGTGCTGCCCGCCGAACCTGGCAGGCGAACGAAGCTGCACTAGAAGGGGCGCCACATGCTTGTAACACTTTCGCATTTGACAATCTTATAGGGACACTAAAGAGCAAAACTATTTTTCTCATATCAGTAAAGTACTCTTTCACTATACCAAAAACACCACGCTTCCTGCGAGAAGGCGCTTAGTAGGCGAGAAAATGCGCAAAAACAAAATGTGGGTGGCGACACTACCTTGAAGTTTCCGCACTGTTCGTCGTGATGTCACATGTTTTGATGGCACTTACTAGGGACTATGTAGTTCCTAATCAGTAAAAATGAAGTACATTGTCCTCTGAGGGGGCCATAGACTTAACATACCAAGTTTGGGGTAATTTTGCTGAGCCAACGGCGCCAAAATGCGATAAATACGCTTTGAAATCCGTGAATTCACGCGGGGAGATTTCAGTGCAAAATTTAAAAATGAAACTTTGAACTTGATTTTCTCCTCTGTTAATAAACCTATGATGGTGAAATTAATGACATTAGAGTTCTCGGAGCACAATTTATCGATCTGAACTGATTCATTGTTTCTCTTTAGTGTCCCTTTAACGATCCTCAAGGCTGGCGCCGTCCTCAAGAATTCCAACTTTTGTGCAATGTCCGACTTTTTTCAGTGTGCTTAAATAATTTTATGGCTTTTTATCTAACTTTTAATAATGTGCTCAGTGTTCTCTACCAAGACTATCATTGTTCGACCCGATTCACTTTTTCTTGGTGAGTAATGAGACTTACGTACAGGGCGAAACATGTGGGCATGTTCTTATCTTATTTTTTTAACAAATAGGTAACAAATAGGTGCCCCTTGGAAATGTAAACTTGCAGACAGGTGGGAAATGTTGGAGAATATAATAAGGAAGATATGAAAAGTTACATAAAGGATATCCTATATTACAGGGACTTGTGTAATAGCAAAAGTATAGTATTTATTGTATAAACTTTAGACTTGTGTAAGAGCAGCATGCGAAAGTATGCAGCATGCAAAGATTTCCTGATGTGTGCACGCATTGGAGTACCGAATACAATTACTTCTTCACTGGAAATGTTCTTTCCTGATTTTGGTCTGCCAAGTCATGGGTGCAGCTCCTGCACATTTCTGTATAGTGCAGCATACACTCATCATAGTGCACCTCTGTAGGGGTGAAGCTTTCAGACAGGTTGAAAAGGGAGTAGGCTGAATTCAAATACTGTTTACTACAAATTTCTGTCTGAATGCAAAATGGGTCTGTTATACCCACAGTAAAGTGTAAGCCTCATATCGACTTAAAGAACTGATTTATTGAAGCCTCTCTATTTTTGACGGTGCTACACAGAGGGCAGCTTTAGACACTATGTGGGCCTATGTCATTACGAAAAATTAATCTCGAGCCATATTTGGCTCACTTTAGGCCTTGGGATGTAGACCAAGTCTTGAGCAGCTGTCGCCCTCTGAGCTGCTGCAGTATGTCTCCCCTCTCTGGCCTTCTAGTCTTCCTCGTGTACTTCTTCTGTACACACCCTGTGGTCATGAGCAACAGTGCACATTTGAGCAGAGCAGCTTTTGAAGTTGGCAGCTATTGAAATTCGAAAGTCCACAGCTAAGAGATCTATTGTGAAGGTGTGTCGAGCACCTGGACGACCTTAGAATTTAGTCAATTATGTCCGAATGTATGTTTTAACAGGATTCGTCGTAAGCAAAGCTCGATCACTGGAAATGGTGGGAAAATCGGCAAAGCATTGCACCTTGGTATGTCTGTTGTAAGCAGATTTTGTTGTAATGAGATTGTACTGTATATTTTTGATTATAGCAAAGAGCTGCCTCTTGTGCATAATTTTTTCGCTAACTGAGGGATAACTGATTGAACAGCAAGGCATTGTCTATCAAGCCGAATCTTCTATGTGTGCCAGGCTTTTGAGATACATGTGCTCAGCATATTTGTTTGAAACAGTCATTTTAGTCGTTTAGTTGTTCTATTTCACTAGTCAACTTTGCTACAATACGACTGCTCACTGATGCAGATGGCAATGACGACTGTGAAACGGCAGTGGCTGTGTCGCCCAGGGGTGGGACATTGGTGGTGTGCCCACTGTCCCTACTTCACCAGTGGGAGGAGGAGGTGCAGCGACACCTGCCCGATCGGTGGCAGGTGCACGTGCACCATGGGCGCAACCGTACAGCCGACCCAGAGGAGCTAGCAGGCTGCGACCTAGTCGTCACCACCTACGACACCATCAGCAGTGACTGGGCTCGCATTGATGCCACAGGCAACAGTGCGGTGGGTATTGCTGCCCACACCTATGATGCTGTGGACCACATTCTGAAAAGGCAGATCTTTACATTTGGGTGTGGGAAAATATAGAATTTCCCACACATACGTGTCCGTGGAAGAGCACGTGAATGGTGGGAACGCGTTAACACTTTTTCTCAAATATGCTTTGTCCATGGGTCTTCACCCAGAAGAGCTTTTTAGTAGAGGTGTGCGAATAATCGAAATTTCGAATATTTTTCGAATAGTGTTTGCTATTCGATTCGATTCGAACTGGAATTTTACTATTCGAACTATTCGAACTTCCCAAAAACAAATACAGCCAACGCCCGATTGAAAGTGACCCCTTCAGATTTTTCTTCAGCAGATTACACTCTCGTACTGCGGCAAAGCTGCCTTTCAAGCTCCGTTGCGGTCGAACTTTGCCAAAAGACAACGTCCAATTGAAAGTGGTCCCTAGATTTTCAATATGCTTCACCTCATCACACCCCGGTATTGCGGCAAAGCTGCCTTTCAAGCTCTGCCACGGTCGCAAATGTATTAACTCAAGAAAACACTGGTTCCAACATGGATATGAAAGATGTGGCAAAGGTGGGGGCTCAATTAATGCTGTTTTGGACCTGGAATTTGGGCAGGAAGTCCGAAAAATCGGAAACCGAAGCTTTTTAGCATCCAAAATTTCAGATGTTCTTATATATCAACCTCTACGAGGCAGATTTAGAACTCCGGACTTGAAGGGAGCACACCCTTGTCCGCCACATCAGTTGGGCTTCCACAGAAGTTGAAAGAGGATGAGAGGTTGAGGAAATGGCATCTTTGCCTATCACGTGTAAAGTGTTGTCGGCAATACTTTGGTTGCACCAAATCATGTACATAAATGCAATTCGGCCTCTACATTGCCTCGTTCTTGATAAGACAACGATGAAACACCACCCCACCAGTGCTTCATCAACCTAACGAAAAGAAACACTTTCATGTTGCTATCTCATAAGAATATGCTTAGGAATCCTCTTTAACTTTTTTTCCCGCAATTTCGCTTCAAAGTATTCGAAAAATATTCTAGAAATATTCGAGAAATATTCGAAAAATGTTTGATTCGATTCGCACCCACACTTCAATATTCGAATTTGCTTCGCACCCAAAATTTTGATATTCGCACAGCTCTACTTTTTAGTACAGTAGAACCCCGCTGTTACGTTCCTCACTGCTGCGTTTTCCCGGCTGTTACGTCGTTTTCCGCCGGTCCCGGCATAGCTCCCATAGGATACAATGTATTGGGATCCCCGCTGTTACGTCGTAACTGTCGGACCGTTCCCGCATGATACGTCGCGAAGTGCGCTCGGAGCCGACCGAGTGACTACCAAAGTGAGCCGCCATGGTGCATTTTCACGCAGTTTGGCCTTGTTTGACCGTAATATTAGCCGCATGAGAGGCGCAAGCAACAGAATCTTTCAATTGATGCAAACAAAAGCATGGCCTTCGAGATTCAAATTGCAAAGATGGCGTCTATGACGTAACTGCTCGCGAAAGCAAGGCCTTCGAGATGGGCATTTACTATTGACAAAAGCATAGCCTTTGAGATTTGTATCGCACAAACATGGCGTGTATGACGTAATTGCTTGCGAAAGCAAGGCCTTCGAGATTGGCATTCACTTCTGCCATCGCGTTGGCGTAGACTCATCATCATCGTTATTTGTCGGAGAGCGGGAGGAGTTCGAGCTGGTTGGAGCTCGCATGGTCGTGCGTGCGGTTCGCGGTCGGACTCGCTGCGCCGGTCGTGATTGCGTGTGCTTAGTTCTTTCATGCCTACAGCTGTTGGTGTTAAAAAAAATCACATACGTTGATTACATTTCTGTGGATGAGGCCGTCCTGTATAAGCTCCGCGTTTCTATCCATCGACTAGATCGCGGCTGAGCGCGCCAATTTTCGTGCTGCTCGTAAGAATTGAAATAAAATTCTGTACCACTAAATATTTTGCCGTTTTTCCTGTTTTTCGGCTCTTACGTTTCCCGTCTCTTACGTTTATTTCCTACGGTCCCTTCAAAAACGTATCAGCGGGGTTCTACTGTAGTTCATTCCACCAGCACATCTGGATTTGTAATTGCTCTTGTGATAAATACCCCCTAAAAAGCCCTGCACTTTTAAGCTCATGAGAGCTGGGGTCCCAATTCAAATTTTTTTGCTTGCTTTTTTTAAAAATGTCATCTCATTAATAAAGGTATGCCTCCTGGTCGGAGCAGCCGCAATTCGGTTGTAATATACGCAGCTGTCAGTAGGGAGCCCGGCGCTGACGGCCCTGGTGTCAGAAGGCCCACTGTGAAGCGGCTACACCATGTCATACATCCGCCCCTCGCTTTTCAGGGTCAATAGCTGATGGTTAAAAAAAAGTACTCCATGATGTGAAATCAGCTGCTCCAGAGTGCTCCCAGATGCAAAATTACCTGCTCCAAAGTGCTCCAATATGAAAATTTTCGCTCCACCAAAGTGCTCCAAAATCAAAATCCTGCTGCTCCGAAAATTGCTCCAAATCAGAAGTCCTCAGTAGCATCACTGAGCTATGATTTCAAACAGAAGTGCATACATCTTTCCTCTTAGCCAGAGAGTTAAGGGTCCCACGCACAAACACCGCAATGTAAGGCTGTGCAACGTCACGAATCGTAGTACTTGACCTTCGCACATCATCTAATGCACTGTACTGCCTCTAATAGGAGGAGAATGAAGAGAGGAGTGGGGCCCATGATGTAAGTTTGATGCAGTTCCTCGGTATGAGAGGAGGTAGGGAAAACCTGCGGTTTGTGGAAACCATATGGGGCAATATTTGTAGTTTTTAACTAAGCTGTGGCAATTAGGAGATCGAAAAAAGAAATGCGGACAAAAAAAAATGGCTTGCTCTCAGTGGGGACCACACCCACTACCTCCGCCTTACACATGAGCCACATTATCAATCATGACATGACATCAGCCGCCATCCACTCTCTTGCATATGTGTAATAGTGGGTTAAGCGAACAGGGCAGAAGTTCAGGAGAAGACGCTGGCTCTCAATAACCACGAACAGGGGGTGTCGCTGGAGCCATTGTTGACCCTTTGTATCCCACAGCCAATCTAAATACTTTTTTGCGTATATGCAATAACTAGAGACCAGATTTTAGGCAAATGCCTATTTTGTTCCCTGCGCTCATATCGCCCCATTTTGATATGTGAGCATGAATTAGAGGTTAAGAAGGGCTTTCGTAGTGTTTTTACAGTGCCTGTAAATGCCTATTTTTTGGCATTTGTGCCTAAATGCATATAAGTGCCCATAAGTGCCGATAAATGCCTATTTTCAAAACTGGTGCCTATATGAGCACAATTTAGTACACCTATGGCTGACGCGATCTGCATTTTAAATTAGACTGATCTTTAGATGAGATTTAAAATGCTGCATTTCTAGTGAACCTTTATTGCCCCATGGCTGATGCAGCATAGCCCAAGTCACTTTTACACCATTAAACCCATTTAGCCGAGTTACTTTTATGTTTCTCTCTTAATTTTTATTTGTGCTGTACTAAAGACCAAGTGAACGGAGTCGCAGTAGCCAGGAAATGCCGACAACAATTCCTCCATTTGTTTTTGTTTCAACTGAGAAAAAAAATTGGGGCAGCAGAGCTGGTAGCGGTGCCCTCCTCCTTTCCCTATTGCACACCCTCACTCACCTTTCCCACCCCTTGCTATACTATGTTATACATGGCTAAGCATGCTCTCTCTTTTTTCCAGCTCTCTTTTGTGTCTCTTTCTCTCTAAGTCTATTTCTTTCACTATCTTTGTTCTCTTTCTTCTCTTTCTTTTGTGGCACATCATATGTATGCGTAGGGTAAGCACGAGCAATCATATTTTAGAATTTATATCTTATTGATCAATTATTCTTTGGATATAGATTGGTTATCACAACACATCGGTCATGGATATTTTTGGGTCAGGCTAAGCTAATCGAAGCATTTTCCGTGATGTATTGGTTATTGATCGATTATCGATTAGCTATTGATTGGCTATCACAAGGTATCGGTCATGCATTTTGATTCAGGCTAAGGTCATGCATGCATTTTCTAAGCTTTAATGGTTATTGATTGATTATCGATTACCTATTGATTGGCTATCACTAGGCTTTGGCCATATATTTGGGCCACGATGTGCGCATCCAAGCATTTTCTAGAATTTATTGGCTGTTGGTCGATGATCGATTAGCTAATGATTGGTCATTGATTGGCTATCACTAGGCATTGATGTCTATGCTAAGAGCCGCTTGGCACATACTCACTTTCAGTGGCGCATACTCCCCCCCCCCCCCCCCCCGAGTTTTTGCGAACGCTGGACGCAGAATAAAAAGCTTAAACAACTCCGCTGTTAAAAAAGAATCTCTTCTCATGCTGGTTTCTCTTTCCTGCCCACGCAGCTGTCCCCACTGTTTACAGTCAAGTGGCGCCGCCTGGTGCTGGACGAGGCACATAACATCCGCAACCTGCACACGCGGCGGGCCAAGGCCGCCTGCGCGCTGCTCGCATGGTCACGCTGGGCCCTCACGGGGACCCCCGTGCACAACGACCTCAACGACATGCGCTCCTTGCTCAAGTGAGGACGACCACCTCTTCCTGCCTATGCTCATTTGACTTGAACGTTTCTGTGTCCTGGCAAAATTCAGAGATTCTGCCAAGCAACATAGTGTTGTACAAAGGCATATTTGAGAGCCACTTAGACGATGCTAATCCATTGCTTAAATTAACTGGTGCTTTTCTCTTGTTTAGCGGCCATCGAAGTTTTGAGGATGGGCCAAGCCGCTTTTGAACATGGGTCAACTCAGTTTTCTAATTGGGAAAAGTCAGTTTTCGGGGTGGACTACCCAAATATTGGTGTTGGGCCAAGTCCATTGTGGAGGTAAGCCAAGGCAGTGTCCAGAACACCCTAACCTAACCTACCCAAGCCCTACTTTACTTATTATTGGTCAAATTCGGCAAAAGTCATTCTAGGTCAAGTTTTGGGTGGGCCATGCCACGTCCTACACATGCCCGATGTACAAAACGATGCATTGCCATTCGTATCCTGTAGAGCCAAATCGTAGAGCCAAATCGTGCGTTGTTTGTCGCTTTGCCGTGCCTATCCATTCCCCCACAGAGTCCACCTGAAGGCTTGTGTTTTTTTTTTTCTGATATCCGAAAAATATCAATAGGTAAAGTAAAAGTGCAATAGTGGAATTTTTATATCAGGGCCTACACGTCATGATGGACTTTTATTAAAGTCTTTGGCATCAGTGAACAACCACTGTCACTGGGGAGGCTAGCAACGGCTGGCCAGTATTAGTTGTTTTGTGACGTGCCTTCGGCACAATTATGGTTTTGCCAGTCATTATTTCCAATCAAAGCCAATTCATTGTTATCTGATGCACATCACCCAATGCAATTATCAACTGTCCGGACTTATTGCTGTATCCATGACGGTGTCTGTGCAGTGGTCTGAGTGCAGTTTTGCTGCGCTAAATGGATATTTTTTCACACGTGTTTTCTGTTAGCTGACCCCCTCACATTCTTCTTTGTTCTTTTAGATTTGTTATAACAAATTGCGCATCATATTAATCACATTCACTTTTGCTTAATGGTGCATGATGATACGTTTGACATACTGGAAAGAACTGTGCCTGCATTTGTGGATTGTGCTTACAGTAGAATTTGTACATCGATGAATCATGCTGACGAGCAGTGCAAAGTGGCATTGAACATATAGTATGTGTGCGCATTTTTCGCAGACTGCTTCTCATAGTCATTTTCCTGGCTTGAGGTATTCCGTGGCTCGTTCCCAACCACCGATCTTTTACATAGCTAAAATTGCAAGGACAATGGCGATCTGCATCTGAATACTTTTCAGTCTGGCCAAGTCACACTATGCACCATAACTGTATACTGAAGTATTCATAGCCTATGGCATTAATACATTATTTACTTGAAGATGTTAATTAAAATGTTGAACAGGGCCAGTTGGCACATGTTTGTGATTCAGTTGTGCCAACTTTTAAAACTGAAAGACGATCAGAAGGAAGAGCAAGGTGTTGAGGTTAAGCACTGAACATCAAAGTTAAAACTTAGTGACCTGTATAGTTTTAGTTCACAGGATTTCAATATTGTTCTTCATCTTTCCTTCTCATGTTCTTTTACTCTTTCACTGTTAAAACTCATTGCGATTCAGTCATGAGCATGTCCTAACTGGCCCCATCCATTGCTTTACGTAACATGTTCAAATGTTTAAGTAAATGATGTTTTGTCATCATAGCAATGCTTAAGCATATTAATGAAGCTTTATTAAAGGGGTACTGACGCCCTCTTTCGAAGCCGAGTTTACTCCGCCATACAAATCTCCTGTATACAGAGACAGCTGTGAGCAAGTGTGAAGCTCAGCAAATGCTGATTTTGATTTTAAAGCCAATTTTTCCATGGCGCACCTACCGACATCGACACTAGCTTCACATCAGGCTACCGTACCAATTCTGGTGACTTCACGCAGCAGTCTGGCCAGTTGTGATGACGTTAAGTACCAAAACTTCCAAGATGGCCGCTTGTGCATTACCAAAACATTCAAAAATGGCCGCTTGTGCGTCACCAACGGAGCCACAGTGCGGAAATGCCGTGGAAACGTCATTATATATTGTGCGAGCACGTGACGAGAAATTCATACCGTGTTGTGATGTCAGCATACAGTATGAACCGAAACTAGTTTTTAAAAACATACTGTAATTACTTTTTCAGGGTGCACTTGCGCTTAGCACTACCTCTTCTAGGCTCTTGAGGGCTTGACCTTTCATTTGACGCAAAATAAACGACAACTGAAAGTTGTTGTGTCAGTACCCCTTTAAGTGGCACTACACTGCTCGTCATGGGTAGAACTTAGCATAGCACACAGATAGTATCAAATACAGTTGTCAATGCTTTGGTGTTCACAAGAAGTAGCTTGCTACGCACTGAAATGGTGCGATCTTTTGTAGTGTTGTGCTGTGCAGGGTTGCCACTGACTTTCGAGTAAATGTCGCCAAACGACGAGCAAAAGTCGCCAAAAGTCGCCATTTTCTTACAAATTTCACCAAAAAAGTCGCCATTCTAGATATGTGCGGCATAGCTAGTAATAAAAATTTCCACTCACGTATAGCCCCGTAGAACACAGTACCATCCAAGACCCTGAAATTATATTGACGTTTCTCAATGCCAGTCGTATCGTCCGCTTCACCATGGGAGTGCATGGTGGTGCTTCTCCGACTAGCCGCAAGATGTGCGTGGTGGCGCAAGGGTGAATGAATGAAATGCTCATGATATCTTTCCATCCCTGTCCGCTCGTTTCAAAGGTAAAAGTGTGGTAAACCTTGGGCGAAAACCGTGAAGGCGTTGTTAGTAGACAGCTTTATGTACCCTTATATGAATTAAACGGATTAAAAGGTTTATTGAAGGTAATACGACAGAATTCTTACAGAAACCGAATATGATACCGGACGCAACCGACCCTTTCTTATAGTCACCTATATCTACACGCGTCAATCCAATGCGTTATTAATGATCAGGTAGACAATGTAAAATGCCATATAGCAATTGTTTTGATTGCATACGCTCACCGAGAACAGTGTAAAATGCCTCAATAAATATTTTTTTATTGCACTAATAGTCGCGTATCCGCCTCTCCTCGCTGTTCCAAAACAATCTTTACTAGCTGAATCGGGGGTACTGAAACAGTGAATAAGTCGCTAAGATATTCAGAACAGTTGGAGCTTTGGCGGAACAAATGGTCGGAACACGCAGCCAACCCGTTGTCTAGCCCCTTCAGAAGCGAAACTTTAGAGAAGCTTAAAGCACCTAAAGCCATAAACTTATAGTCAAACACTGCCCCCTCGCGGTTTGCAAGGCAGTCCGCTGACTTACATTTTGCTAGAATGTCGCTGGGGGACGTTCCAGTACCTCTTGCATCTAGATGAATTGAGGCGATACACACGAGTTACAGGACAGACATACCGAATGACGCGTAATGTGCACATTCTACTCGTGGGTCTAAAATCAAGAAAAATACAGAGAATGTTGACGCTCATTCGTTGGGGAGACACTGAGCTTAGGATGCGTAACTCAGTGGAGACCTAAGCCGAAAATCGCCAAAAACTCGCCATGTCGCCATTCATAATTTTAGGTCGCCACGGGCCTCTCAAATTCGCCAATTTGGCGAAAAGCAGCCACCATTGGCAACCCTGGTGCTGTGGTAAAATAAATGGCGGTGTCTAGTTTTTCGGTCCAGTGAAAGTGTAATGCTGTGTCCACGTATGCGCAGGTTCCTGCAGTGCCACCCATTTGATGACGACATCTTTTGGAAGCAGTGGGTAAAGGAGAATCCTGGTGAGGAACAGTTGGTAGAGGGTTTTAGATTCATAAGGATGTTGATGCTGGTCACTGTTATAGATAATACGGTGTTGGCTGTTCGGGTTAAGACACTTAAAGGGATCCTGAACCACCCCTCATGCTTGGTGAAAAAACACATGCGGAAAGCAGGCACTGCTCTTGCAGGTGTCTTGTAGGTGTCTAAAACTTGGTCTCTGAATGCCTGTACAGTAACAGGAGACAGCAGGTGTTCACGTGTATACTTAAGGAATGCATAAAATTCTGTGATAGTGGTGTTTATTTTTTTGTTCGTCTTGGTATACTTCACCAGAATACATTGTGTGTGCTTTACTATGTAACACCACTAAATTGCGGTGAAGCTGAGTATTAAAAAGTGCTGTGGCTGGCCGTAGATCGGCGTGCGAAAAAGGCTGGTCCGAGGCAGCGATGTAAGGAACGTGGCAGTAGTAGCTTCACTTAACGTCATTTTATAGCTGAAACAGTGATGCTATGTTAGAAATATCGAGGTGGCAAAGTGTTTCAGCTTTTGAATTTTCAAATGTCCTCATACATTGGCTCTATTACGAAATGACTGGTTCCCCAGATGTGAAAGAGAGACGTCCGTTTAATGGCAATACTAAAGGCGAACTGCCGCACCGGCCACGTGCACGCGCCCTCGATGCCCCCTCGGTTTTCTCTTCTTCGGTGGAGTCTGGCACGCCTGAAGTTGCTCCGTTCTGCACTATTATGCAACAGGCTCTATGGGACATGTGGCAGTGCAGCCGAGGCATTCAAATCATCAGGCATGCCCAAAAAATTGTGCATTCTAAAAAATCAGTCGTTTGCTGTACGTTCTTGTCACTGTGATTTCTGGGAATCCATCGTGATGTAAAGGCACATTTCACATTTGCATGCGATGTGGACAGTGAAACAGCCTTTCATCTTTGACAGCTTTTGCTACATTTGTCGCATGCACAGCTTGCACTAAATTGATTTCACTAGGCTTGTGTGAATAGTAAATTTTAGGTTCGAAGCGAATAGTGATTTGGTCGAATAATTTCGAATCGAATTCTAATAGTATATATCACATATAAAGAAAAATGAGAAAAATTGTCATGAACCAACTAACCTGCACAATAGTTTTTTAAATTGAAACAAGGCACGTGCAGATGTCGTTCTTTTCTGTTCAAAGTAGAGATGGGCGAATATTCGGGCGTTTCAAATATTCGAACAAATATTAAAGTATTCGAATTCGCTTCGATACGAATTTAGATTATTCGAAATGAACGAATATATGTATAAATTTGACCGCACATAACCCCCTGTAAAGGTGGTTTCACTGCAGCTTCTGGTTGCTGTTCCGTGAAACAACCCATCCAGGGGAAATCTGCACTGCCGCGAAGCCACACTTTAAGGTTAAATGTACATATTTTTTTAAGTATAAAAGTGTGTTATATGGGCTTATATGCGCTAAGTATAGTAATTTTTAAATTGTAATATATTGCACCACTTATAATCCTACTGCTATTCAAATCTTGATACTATTCAAGGCTGCTTCATTTCAAACCAAAAAAATGACATTCACTCATACCTAGTTCCAATCCTTAAAAATATTGTGCAAGGGTCATGACAAAAATGCTCATTTTTCTTAATAATATGCAGTAAATACTATTCAAACTATTCGATTCGAAATTATTCGACCAAATCACTATTCGCTTCGGATTCGCTTCGAACCTCAAATTTACTATTCGCCCATCCCTAGTTCAAAGGAAAGTGGAAGCAACTTTGAATAGTAGCAGGATTTGACTTTTGGTAGAATGCAAGTGATAACCTGTAAAATATGTCACTTTTTAATATTTACTCTACTTAGAGCATATAAGCTGGTATAACAAGCTTTGAAACTTTAAAAATGATGAATCGATGTGAGGGTAATATTAATATGTTAATTTAACCTTGAAGTGGGGCCCCACAAAAATGTGCTGCCATGCCCCGAGCGTGCTGCTTCTACTCGCTAGGCTGTCTGTTCTGCCGCTACTGTCACTTAGCGAAAACTACCGAGTGGCATGCGTAGTGGGGTTCAGTCTCAGGTTCTTTGTTGTGCGTAGCGTGTTCCTTCGTCCGCTGCGGTTTCCGTGTCAGTGCTGCTGTGTGTGGTCACCTATGCGTGCGTTTGCCGCGGGCGAGTACCTTGTTGCGTCAACGCGGTGTCAACAATCTTCCTGCATGCGATACGTCTCTGCAATGCTCTAGCACATGGGTTCTCAAACTGGGTTCCGTGGAACCCAGTGGTTCCGTGAAGGACATGTTAGGGTTCCACGAGTGGCCAGAATGAATGCAACCCACTCCCATTTTACCCCCATTAGCAACTAACTTATTTATTTAGACAAGCAAGCTTACATTGCATTTTGCATTTAACGAAGCCGTCGCATGCCGCATCCACACATCCGGTGTCTGCGGGTAGCGAGAGACCCACGTGGTAGCAGCACTAAAGACTCGTTGTCTAGTGCGCGCCATGAAACATGCACGGTTTGTGGACCTGTGGCGACAGAACGCATAGAGCACTGGTAATTCACGCTCGTGAGTGTTCAAATCATTTCAAACGACATTAATGGGCACCTTGGTGCTTTATTCGTGGCTCATGGCGCGTCGGCGATCAGGTGGCACAGTTTTCATACCCAGTGATTTGCCACTGCTCGGTTTTGCAATCAAAACGTGCAACGAGCGCTTTGATACGCGTAAGAGGCGTTGCTTCGTGCCGGCTGTGGGCTACATGAGCGTTTAGGCTTAGCTTTACGACTGGTGTATCGGTCGACGGGCGTTTCGCTGTGCAACTGGCATGCCTCCTATTTTTGTCTTGCAAAAAATAAAACAGGCCTCAGTATGTCCAGCGCTTCGTCTGCGTGAACACATTGCTTACACTGCGCGGTGCCTGAAGCACGCAGTGTACAGTCGGCGGGTGCTTTGCGCAAGTTGCAGAGCAGCCCGGGAGAGGGGGGGGGCACTTTTATGTATTATTGGGAGTTCTACATCAACAACTATGGCCTTCGATATTAAAGAAAAAAGAACACGCCACCACAGGCAGTGTTAATACTGTGGCTGCGCGCGTTGAGAGGCGATATCACTCCCCCCCCCCCACCGCTTTCGATTGTCTTCATGCTCAAGAACAAGTTAGGTTCTTCGGCACTCTGAAAGAGCCGTTGGGGTTGCCCAAGGCCAGAACGTTTGAGAACCCCTGCTCTAGCAGTTTTGCACAAGGAGGCAGCAGAAGATTGATGCGATGTGTGTTTGTGTTGTCTGCCAATAAAAGTGTACAGCACGCTTACAACGGCATTACTCTTGCAGTACCATACACACATATTCTACGAGATAGTCAGTGCGGTGAGGTTTCTTGGCACCCGCGGCCGCACTCTTGAAGGTGGTTCTGCATGAGGTGGCAGCAAACGGCAGTGCAGCGCGCTTTTGTTGTCTGTTAAAAGTGTGCAGTACACTTGATGCTATGCCAACCGTGCGGCCGAGTAGATAGCTAAAGGCGCTTATTATGATGTACTCCAGAAAAAGAGTAACACTGACCTACAGGAAGCTCTCGGGAAGCTTGAAAAGCTAATAAGCAGACAAAGCAGGCGCACAAAAAGCCAAAGCAGTAATATGCTAAATCATATCACTGATCTTAAGCAAAGGCCTACTGCTATTTACCGTATATAGACCTTATGCAAAATCTACTGCCATCTAGCGGTCGCCGTGCACATTTCCGCCATGTTGAAGGCTGAGCGCGCTCTGCATGTGCAGACACGGAGCGTACGTATCGACGTGTCGCTGATGGGAACGGCAATGCCGACATATTTTCGTGTGTCGTGTTGCTCAGATTAAGGAAATTGGGGTGCTGAAAAAAGGTTCATAGGAAACTAACCTCCATGTTATTAGATTTCCTCGCCGCCGACGAGAAGCGGCAGATCGTTCTGTTGCTCCGGCCACTGCTCACGACTAACGCCGTGTTTACGTTCGCCGTTCTTAATAGATGCAGTATGTGACAGCATCGGCACTCATCAGAGAACACTTTTTCGTGTCATGCCGGAACCAGACAGTTTTCGCGCTGTGCGCTTGCAGGCACAGACAAACTGCGGCTTCGTGTACAAGCTTCAAAGCTACATCGTGGCTACTCGCGCATGCCTGCGCTGCTGTTATTACTTTGTTTATTAAATTGCGATAATAATTACATGTTAGACAGGTCGGTCGAGTGCGTCATTGATTCTCAGAGAACGGACCTATTGTGTTGGAGCGTGTTGTTTGTAGTTTGTTTTTGATTGTGGAGTTTTACAAGGTAACATTTGGTGGGATGCTTTGCGTGCGTATTGCTTCACTATGCGTTTTTTTTTTTCAAGCATTTCATGTGCTATCACCAACAAATTCAGAGGGGCGGCCCGGATGGCCTGACCGCCCTCCCTTACTATTTTTTTAATTTATACATACCCCAAGAAGAGCATATATATCAGGCTCTCCCAGAAGCTGACCCCCTTCGGAAAAATCCTGTATCCACCCCTGTGTGCTATGCAATGTTAACATATGCTTGTGTGTGGCACTTTTCGTATGAAATTGAAAAAAAAAAAAGCTCTTCCGGCAAATGTGTTACACTCAATCGTGGGTGCATTACCATTGGTTATGTGCTGAGGTGGGTTCGCAAGCGTTCAGTCGGCGACGCAAAACTGCCTTGCGGAAACGGGTTGAAATTTAAGGCGCCAGTAGGCCTCGAAAGTGACGATGTGAACGCGAATATTCTTGGCGTATCGTGTTATTTACAGCACATGTCCGCTTTGAAATGGGCCAACAGCATTTTCTTACCGTTATAACTGTGCCTAGCCGTGTCGCGCGCCAAAGTCTCCTCCCAACCATCCTACACTACACGCATGGTATTCAGATAGCTAACAACGCTTTATTCGTTACACTGAGAGCAGACGCAAAATTTATAAGCCAGAGCAAAGCTTCATTCTCAATGACAGCAGGCCTACATGCGACTCGGTGACAAACTAGTACCTTCTTCTCGTTGTGAGACAGTTATTTACACGTAATAACTGTCAACGTAATAACTAGGAATTGCCGGTAACGTGTACATGCCGTTACACACTCGTCTGACGTTTTTATGCCCCGGTTGCCCACTAACGAAGCAGATACAAGCTAGAAGTTATAGCAGCGACAGCAATCCGATTCGGACACAAGCCTCCAACATGGCGCCAAATCGGTAACTTTGTGAAACCTCCGACAGATGGCAGCAATTTTGCATAAGGTCTATTGCCGATTATAAGTCGACGTTTCTTTTCATAAAATGACCTTCCAAAGTTCGGGGGTCGACCTATGATTGGAGTCGACCTATACGCGGAATCGTAAAGTTGACTTATCTGTGGGGTCCCACGAAAGGTCGTCGTCCTTGGATTTTCTGCTATTCGACGCGTCGATAACATCAGCCGCAGAGGCAGCGGAATCGCGGCAACAGCTATCTCCCAACGCGCGCGCGCCGCTTCCGGAGCCAGGCGTTTTTGCGATCTGCCACGACAATCGTGAAACTATAGCGAAACCACGCGAGGCGAAACTACGGAGCGCGTTTAAAAATCACCACCACGTGGCATTAATGCGAACTGCTTGGGAAACACAGCCTCGAAAGCAGCATTTCAAACCTTTGATAGAGGGCGAACGATGCTCTATTGAATAAAGAGGAATTTACCTTGCGATGCGCCCTGCAGTTTTGTTTTCATACAATAGAAATGATTTGTTGACAAACCATCCGCATCCGTGTGGGCTGGCAACACTTCGCGGGGAACTAAACCACATGACCAGTCACATGCGCCCACAAGCGTCTTCGCGTCTTTTTGCACTCACGCCTGTTCACCATTTCTGCATTACGCTTCGCTTGCGAGCAGTGGTATGCGCAATTTGCGACGCTGCCAAACGGATGCCAAGATGTCACCGCTACGCCAGCAACAGTACAGCGCTGCTTTCAAGAGGCAAGCGATCCTCTACGCAGAGTCGGAAAGCAACGTTGAAGCAGGGCGCAGGTTTGATGTGTCGGAAAAGTGCGTG
The DNA here is from genome assembly GCF_013339695.2 of Rhipicephalus sanguineus. Lineage (NCBI taxonomy): Eukaryota > Metazoa > Arthropoda > Arachnida > Ixodida > Ixodidae > Rhipicephalus > Rhipicephalus sanguineus. Next base: position 46,695,584 of record NC_051178.1, on the reverse strand, counting down.
AGGGAATGGAGAAAACAAAGGCCCAAGATCTTCGCGTGCGCTGCTATACGCCGTTGCTTTTGCAGACCAAAGTCTGGACGATACCATGCCGTTGAGGAGGCAGTTCGAGATTGGGTTCATGACCAGAGAAGCACGAGCCTGAGTGTTTGCTACGATGATATTAAAGCAAAAGCACGTACTGTCGCGAAGGAAATGTGCATCCCGCAAACAGAGTTTAAAGTATCCAAGAAATGGGTCAACGATGCCTGGTATGGACTGCCAACCGACATGGTTTGCGCGGTGTTTTCCACGTGCGACATCTCAGTACCACCGGCACCCATTCCGACGGCGAGCAGCAGCATTGGCTCACACGATGGCAATGACCGTGACTGCGTCCTTCTCTCAAGCGACGACGAGTCGTAAGCAATGTTTCACGGGCAAATAAATGTTTCTTTGCATCACTCCCTCTTCTGAAAAACTTATTGGTGAGCTATGGCCGCAGCATGAGGCTGTGTTCGGAGTCAACTTTTTTTCCCCTAGAAGGTGTTCTAAGTTGGGGGGTCGACTTATAATCGGCAATATACGGTAACTACAATTCGTATGCAATCACAGCTTTTAAAATTTTTTGTGTGTGATGCATTTTTCGTTTTTTTTAACCAAATTTTTGGAGTGAGCTTAGTTTCCAGAACCATTTTCCAATTATATGTTTGCTACACGGGCTAGATAGGTTGTGTGGTATGTAAAAAGATAGTGTAGTTCATACCTGGTGATAATTTGTTAAAAAAGCTTGCTCCAAAGGCTGTTTCAGTGTTATGTGTATTCAAAGCCAATTAAGGTTATGTACTTGTCCCCCCAAGTTCCTACAAATTTGTTTTTTCAAGCTCCTAGGACAACATATCAAATGCTGTTAACTGCTCCAAATCAAGGTTCTTCTGCTCCAAAATCAAAATTTTGCTGCTCCAGAAACTGCTCCCACTTCAGTTTCAGCTGTTTCACCCCTGCATTATGCGTGATGCAGGACATTGAAAAGAAGTATTATGTTGGAACAGTTCCCCACCTTTGTTACCACTATAAATTTTTCTAACTCTTCTGTATAAACTCTTCTTGTTCTTTTATCCAATGGCCTTCATTGCCTGGTCTGTGGAGGTCGCAGACTTACGCACACCTGCTCTGCATGTTGGTTCAAATCTTCCATTTACTCTCTCTCCTATCTCTTACACTACTGGTGGTGCTGGTTTGTGCCCCCTTATGTTTTTTTTTATGAACTCTTAACACCTTGCTGTTTGCCATGTTTCAAAATGTAAATACTATAACAGGCTATCCCATTTATGACTGAATTATGCCCTTCCCCCCATTTGACTTGCAGGACCAGAGGCACTCGCCATGGTGATGAAATGTGTCCTGCTTCGCCGAACCAAGGAACAGATGGGCAAGGACGGCAAGCCGTTGGTGAGTTGGGTACCTTTCGCACGCCTCTTACCATTTGCTTCATCGTCTTCTTTCTATTTCTTGTGCACACTGCTCACCTCTTCTGCTTTCTTGCCCAGTAACTTTTCCTGATGTGTTTCTGGATCAAAATGCCATATTTGAATATAGGTCACCTTTTTTTTTTTTTTCAGGGGTCTTACTCAGTATGTGCACTCGATTGTATTTGCAACATAGGATTGTTGAACTATATTCATGAATGAAGTTGAGCTAGCGAAGTTCTTCTGTTGCGTTGATGAGTGCCTCTTGCAACCGTGCACAGTGCTCAGAGGCAGCTCTTGCACCTGCTGTGCCAGTGGTGTTCACCTAATCAGTGTAATGGTGGGCATTCTCCCACAGCACATGGCAGTAACATTTGGCAGAGTTGCTTGTTTTCTTTGTTGATTGATGTGACATGTCTGTTCGTACTTGTGATTTGCATTGGCTGTTGCACAACTGCTTGACAATGTCTCCTTGACAGAGCTACACTGCTGCTTCCAAGCGTGATGTGATACCTTTTGCCAAGAACTCCAACAACTGCGCTGCTTAGTGGGAGTTTGGTGTAAATGGAAAGCTGATTATAGGGCAGAGAAAGCAGCAGGACGCACTTTTTATCTGCAATAAACAGTGCCGTGCCTTTTGCAAGCCAAAAACCGAGAGACACGATGTGCTTAGGCTTTGTGTGAAGGAGCAGCATGCAAAGGGGCTTGAAGTGTCTCACAGAGGCATTGAGATTGAAGTCCAGTATATCCCCTTCAGTGGCAGTGTGTAGCATTGTACATATAAACCTTAGGGGCTTGTAATGCACCGCATGTTACTTCAACCGACTTGAAACGCAGTATGCACATTTTACACGCTTCCCCAGTGGACAAGTGCTGCTCATTTTTCATTGCACTGCGTATTGCTGCAGAGGATGATTTTGCTAAAGGCACTGACATGTTCAACAAGTCGTTGAACATCGTTCCAAGAGCCACAAGAAAATTATAATTTTTGTTTGCTCGGAATGGATATAGCTCATAACAAATTTCCCATGTACAGTGATTCCACTCCTGCGCCAACTGCGCCAAAGTGCGCCAAATTGTATTTACTGCGCCATCCTGATAAGATCGACGAAATTTGCGCCAAACTGCGCCAAAGCCTCGGGTTTGGGGGCGTCTATCACCGGCAATCGCACCGCCGGTGCGTCAGAACATGTGCAGCTCGATCTTGGGGCTGCCAATAAAGTCGCAATCATGGACCAAGAATTATTCCGCTGAATAAATAGCGCTCGCGCGTGCGTTCCGAGTAAGCCACGATGCCATGCACGGTGCCGACGCAGCTTCCGTTCTGCAAGTCGGCTCGACAGCAAAACGCGCTCTCCGCAGAGGCTCGTGACGTCTCTAGGCCTATCGGTAGCGAAGTGTGGCGGCGATTCATCGACGGACGTCGTCTGTGCCAGAAACGCTGCGCATAGCTCGTTTCAAGCGTCGCACGGCACGTAAGGAAAGCAATGTTCAGTAATAACTACATGAGTGCCGCTAAAATGTGTCACTTCTGTTTCCGGACATCGCTGAATGAAATCTGGGATCGTTCGCAGTAGGTATATTGGACAATATCGAATTTTCCTTGCTTCACGTTTATGGAAGAGCACGCGAACGGTGGAAACGCGTTGACACTTTTTCTCAGATATACTTTATCCATGAATCTTCATCCAGAACAGCTTCTTCGTATATCCTTCCGCCAGCACGTCTGAGTTTGTAATCACTCTGCGGTAAATAGCCCCTAAAAGGCCCTGCCCTTTCGAGCTCACGCGCTAGGGTTCCAAATCGAATTTTTTGCTTGCTTTTTTAAAAATGTCATCTCATTAGTAAAATCATATATCCTGGTCGGAGCAGCCGCAAATGCGCAGCTGTCATTAGCGGGCCCGTCGCTGACGGCCCACAGTAAAGCGGCTACGCCATGTTACACGTCCGCCCCTCGCTTTCGGGGATCAATAGCTAACGGTTAAAAAAACTCAGTTTCGCTTAAGAGCGAAGCAATGAATGCGATACCAAAAAATTGTATTGTGAAACGAAGTAAGACTAGCAGCTAACTCTTTTGGATCCGATCACGCGTAACTCAACAAAACGCTGCTTTAAGGGAATATGGCCCTTCCAGGAACCGAAGCGTTTTCTTGCTCTGAGTTCTCTAAACGCGGAGTAAGCGTTGAGAGCACAGCAAGTTTACGAGCCGTCTCCTGATGCCTCGAGATAGCGCGCGCGCAAGCTACTGCGCCCTTCGAAAGATGCGGTCCCCCGCCCCCCTTCCGCTCCCCTGGCGTCCCTTCATGCTCCTTACAAAAGACGGGCGGGGCGTTTCCTCCCTGTTTCATCAGCAATCGACGGTGGGCCCGCACGCGGGAAGATGTTATCTCATGCGCTGTCAGTGCGGCGGAGACAGACGGCCGGCTAGTTTAATCTCCGCTTCAGCCGCGTTCGTCGCCAGCGCTCGCGAGCTTTTACCCGCGGTTAGAATGTGCGTAGTGATGTTATTAATTTGGACTTTATACGGAAAATTACGGCAACGGCGACGGAAAAAATCTACCGAGAGTGTCCATATAATTGCTATCGCAACGGTCAATGTACGGGGCAGATTTTGCGCCCCCCCCCCCTCTTGGTGATTGGGGGGGGCGCCCCCCCTGCCCCCCCCCCCCCTGTGCGCACGCCTATGGTCCTGAGATTATTTTTTCCATGAGATTTGCAATGAATCGAAATATTTCTAGCCTTCATAAGAGCCCCATAATAATACTCAGGTGCTTGAATGTTAAAGGGGTCATGAACCACTTTTCCAAGTAATGCTCTAATGGCCTCAGTATCGGAGTGTACTGCCTCCCGAATCGATTGCCGCAAAAATTTCTCGAATCCGTCAAGAATCAGCGGAGTTACGGGGGTTTGGCGCACGCTCCCAGCGCTTTCTCTCTTTTCTCGTGCCGGCGAGCGCACTGGAAGCTAGACAGGGAGGGATGGCATGGGGGAAAGAAGTTACGCCAGCGCGCGTCATGAAATGCGATCGCTCTCCCGCTGTGATTCGCTTGCGCGAGTGCGGCTACCGTGTACTGAGGAGTGCGGCGCCGGCAAGTGGTGGCACCCCGCGGCAAGAAGCGCATCTGATCCGAACGCCGCTCTCGATTTACGTCGGCTATCGGCCAATAAGCATGCTATGTCTCTTGCTACGTACAGCGGACAGACGCCCCGCCCACCGACGAGAGTGAGAACCGGCCTCTGTTTGAAAAGAGGGTGCCTGGGGAAACGGCAACTTCGCGCTCCGCTTGTGGCCATTACGCGGCGCGCACGACTGTAATATTTGGCAGAGCAGTTCATAGCCGTGTCAGCTTTCCGCAGGATGTGTTTTTTCAATCAGCCCAAGGGGTGCTTCATGACCCCTTTAATGCAATATGCTTCTGTATTGCACTCCAGGATGTAAAATTCGCTGCTCCAAAGTGCTCCCAGATGCGAAATTATCTGCTCCAAAGTGCTCCAAGATGAAACTTTTGCTGCTCCAAAGTGCTCCAAAACGGAAATTTTGCTGCTCCAAAAATTGCTCCAAATCAGAAGTCCTCGGTAGCATCACTGCATGTATTTCAGTCCTGAGAGTTGATCATTTTCATTCAAGAGTAGAATATGGCTGACTTCACAATAACCCACCACATTGGTCCAGTGGTCATGATGCTTGGCTGCCGACCTGTAGGTTGCGGGATCAAATCCCTGTCACAGCGGCCGCATTTTTGTGGAAGCGAAAAGCTAGAGGCTTGTGTGCCGAGATTGACGTGCATGTTGAAGAACATTGGATGGTCAAAAATCTCCGGAGCACTTCACTACAGCATCCTTCATAATCCTATACTGGTTATGGGACATAAAACCCCTACAATTACAGTAATACCTCGTTAACTCGAAGTAGTAAAAACCAGAAAAAATTTCGAGATAAGCAGATTTTCGAGATAAGCAAAGTTGGGCAAATTCCATTGAGAATTGTAGTTCTATCTAGAAACGTTATTCCTACTGACCAGTTTCTTAACAGGAGTGCCAAACTGGCTCTTTGTAAAGTTTTTGAAGAAAAATAATGATATACAGTCGAATCCGTTTATAACGAACTCGAAAGTGTCTCGAAAAGTGGTCGTTATATCAGTAGTTCGTTGTATATGGACTCGCCCTTAAAAACGTGCGCTTAGCGGCCAAGCCGTCTTTTTTTCTTTGTGCACTTTGATAAAAGTACTCACAACCCCTTCGGTGACAAGCTAAGCCTTTTCGCGTCGTGAAGCGACACCCGCTGCGTGCTCACGAGTGAATTAACCGCCTCTGCAATGAGCTGACACCGTTTCACCGAAGTGCGGTACCGCGATGTGGAGCCGATCATCCCTGGCTAGTTGCGTGCAGTGCGTCGCCTACTCGGGTCGCGGAGTCACTGCCGCGCCGCTTGCTGTATGCCGTATGCGCACGTTTGTACGTTCTTCGTGCTTGCTTCACTCCGGACCGTGCACGGGTGCGGCAACTAGCCTCTCCGTTCAACGCGGCGAAAACAAGCATTTTGCAAGCAACGCGCACTCCACGTCTCCGCTATGCTCTCGTGGCCCTGCACGGCGATGCGTGGCGCACTTCAGTTGTCACCTAGTCAAACACGCAGTATACGCTCGCTGTCAGTCAGTGCATCGACGTTTCTCGGTGCCCGCGCCGCTCAACAACAGCGAGCTACTTTCGTTTCTACAAAGCGACGCGCACTTTAAAGCGGTCTCGCACGACGCGGCGGCGGCGAACGGCAGCATGGCTAAACATGGCGCGCTCGTACCGCTGTCAATCCGCAGTGTACGGCGTACGCCACACGCGCAGCCGAGCAGATATCTACAGATGACTGTGATAAGGTGGTCGGCTATAAGGCATAATGGGACGTTCATCGACGGCCGCCACCTCGCCTTCGCTCTTTTCTGATGCTTATCCGCGAAGGCATCGCCGAAATCGCGCGGAAGTCGTAATCACCGATCGACCGGTCTCTGCCGTTACCGAAAACACGGACGACTTTTCGCGGCACATTGCGGCGTCGACGAGTTTAGGGACGCAGTAAACCTTTTCGCGATGGAAAGTTATCGCGGTTATCACTTCTTGCATTTATGCGTTCTTGTTCAAAGGCATTTTTTGGTTCATCGCAGACGGTCGTAGCCGCAGAGAACGGCGTCAGGAAGGTTACCGCGCGAAAGCTGACCGCAATTCTTCATGCTGCCTACTATTTTTTTCCCTCACTGCCATTATGCCACTCAAGAAACGCCTGGAAAGTGAGCGACCTCACTCGCAGCGTCCGAAATCTGCGTGCGGTGCTCGCCGATCTGGGTATCTTAGTCGTGAGTCCGTGGTCGCGAGTAAACTGGAGCGGGGCACGCGCGAACGCGCGCCCCTGTCACGCTTTAGAAGGCATGTTTTAACTTTTTTTCGCTTCGTATGCGCCATATTTTTACTGCGACCGTGTCTGAAGTGTTCGTTGTAAAAGTAGGAGGCTTTGAAAAATGTTCGCTATATCTGGACGCAGCTTCAATGGTTAGCATAGGAAAATCGTAAGTGCACCCAAATATGGTCGTTATAACCGATAGATCGTTATATGTGGGATCGTAATAAGTGGGTTCGACTGTACAAGCACTATTACAGCTATGTTTTTCGGCACTGCCTTTTTATTTAGTGCAGAGAGACCGACTAAGGCTGGTCTGCCTCTCAGTAACACTTGCACCTAGCAAAGCTTTCTCGAGTTGCTTAACACATCGCATGTGCCGATCATCCGCGCCGCTGCACTCAAATTTATTTCGCATCAAGCGAAGCATGTTTCTTGTTTCGGCGGATGTCGTCACCCCTCGAGTAGCTGCGTCGACGCTGCCGCGATCACTGTGCGTGACGCCACGTTGTTTGGCTTAAGAAAATGGTCAGACCAGCCCATGTTGCAGGCTAGATCAGTTTAGCCCACCGCTAAGTCTAGAGAATCGGCCTTATCTGTCGATGTGACCTGAAGGGGCTCCTCTCGCACGATGCCACACATTCAGCGCCATTTTGACGTCCGGAAACTTCGAGCCTCGAATCCGTTTCTTTGATTAGGGCTACGTTTCTCTGCAGCATCAGTGACTTGCTTTGCTTTGGTGGCGTTATCCTCACCACATCGCACGGCCGACGAAAAAATCCGCGCGACGTGCCTTGCGTAAATAAAATGCCGAAAATTCGCATCTCTGACGGTAAACAAAACGTGTACGACCCGAGCGATTTTGCAGGGCCTGCTTATGTGCACATCTATAGCGTCACATGACGTGACACAGGGTTGCTCGACAGAGTTGGTATGCCGCTAGGTTCCGACTTTACTTTCGGGAATAGTGTCCACTTCGTCGTAAATGCGGCAGCCTCGCGCGAACCTTGTGAAACGTATGACATTTTGCCGCTAGTATTTTGTGAAATGGTTCGGCGGCGAAGTTTTGGTTCCATTCTCAGTCGAAATTTCGAGATAACCGAAAGTGGGCACGGAAATACTTCGAGATAAAGGGCAATAAATACATTGCACCTATGGGAAATTGTTCGGTACCGCGGAAAACTTCGACTTAGCCGATTTTTCAAGATATGCGAGTTCGAGTTAGCGAGGCATTACTGTAGTATTATATTATGACTTCACTATAAGTATATCTTTAATTACACACTAATTAATATTAATTACTGAAAAATACACACATCAACATATTCTCTTTCTTGAAACATGATATCAAGTGTCTTGGAATTAAGTTGTATAAGTTTGACACACTTACAGATAGTGTGTCATAATTTGTGCAGGAAGGGGATATTAGTTGGTACAACAAGAAGGTACTGGCTGTCAGTACTTAATGCAAGTGAATGCTGGGTCCACAACTTTGTGTGGCACAGCACTGTAGAAGTATCACCTGCCTGTGTCTGCCACCAGAATGGAGGAACAGCTGGTGGTGTTGTGCTTTATGCACGCTTAGACGACTTATGGCGTAACCGCTTGTAGTGTAGGACCAGTTATGCTCTAGTTTTTTGTGACTCTTCCTCAGGACTTTGTACATGTACTATACACAATACTGCTTATTGTGCAGCTTCCCAAAACGATAGACTGGTTACAATGCAGCTGCTGGAAAATCTCGCAAGCAAGCAAAGTGGCGAGTGCGCTACTCAACGGAGAGGAATGCATTGAGGGTGAGACAGATGAGAAGGAAACTTAGAGTGAGGGAACAAAAGGCATTGGCGAGAAAAAAAGCAATAGAAAGGCGGCAGCATGTGGGGGCAGCAGTTGCCGCGCAAAGTATGTGAGAGGGTGAGTCGCATAGGCAGTGAAGAAGCATTTGTTCTGACTGCTTGTAGCTGTGTGCACTCCATGTGTGTGCCCATGTGCACATCAAGTACACATTACTGCTGTTTGACTCATCGGCATTATTTTCCTGAAAATAAATAGTTTCATCATCATGGAATAGAGATATCGTGCATGTAGACTGAACTCTAAGTTTACGCATTGTTCTGGAAAGTGACAAGCTTTTAACTCTTTCGTTACCGCAAGAAAATGGTCATTTTTCATATGTCTCAGGAAGAAAGCTTTTGCCAGTTTGAAAAGTACTCCAGCACGCATTGCAGGATACCAAATTAAGCATAAAGAAGTGGTCTTTCCAAAAAAATATAAGTTGTAAAGCAACAAAAATATTATGGAATGAAAGTGCGTAACTTTTTGTTGCCAGCTGATAAACAGAGCAATAAAAAACACTACATATGCAAACACGCACAAAACAAAGAAAATTCAGAATATACATTTTGAAGATAAATGACCCAGAAACAGCGTAAAAAATAATAAATGTTCTACACAATGTTTCCATTAATATAGACAGAAAAATCTGAACCGAGATACTGCTTCATTGCTCGTGCAATGCGGTGAAGCATTTTCTGGTTTTCGTGAGACGCAGGGGCACTCGTGCACATTTGACGTAAAATTTTTGTTTTTTTACGGGAATAGCCTGCTGGTGTTCCAATATAGATGGATGCCCGTGATGTGAACAACGATGTGATATAAATCAGATGGGCAATCAACTGCACCAGTTCCATGGGCGACCCCTCTTTCCATGAGCGACCCCTCTCCGCATAGGTCGGCGTTCCAAAATATGCGTCCAAGCATATTAATTTGTATTTTGCAGATAGTATTGAAAAAAAAAGAATGAAATCGCGCACAGTCCTAAAACATCGCGCCTCAGGGACAGGTGAACCTCGGAAGTAACGAGAGTAGCTCTAAGATTGTGCACAAAGGTCAGCAGCTACGCACGCGTGGCAGAGGGGAACTCTTGAGGCCGTTAACGAAAGCAACCCCTGAACGGCTGCGGATGTCCAAGGCTGACGCGAAACATCGTCGCCATCAGAGCTTGAAGCTGAGGTGATGTCATGTGCGGACTCAAACCTCGTTGTCACTAAATTCAGGCGTGGTTGCAAGATAGTTTCTCGCGGCACAGGTGCGCACCCATGTGGGTGTGACGCCGCCACCATAGGAGCGACTACCGACACGGCATGCGGCCCTGTGTCTGATATAACAATACAAGCGAAACCAAAGCTGCTGGAAACTGGCTGAAAAGGTCACCTCCACACTCTATACATGCGGCAGACTGTCGGAAATAATTTTTGGTAGAATAAATCTTCCTCAACTCTAAACAACAGCTCTCCAATGACTTGCTGGCATGAATTTCAGGCCAATACAGTAGAACCTCGTTGATACGTTCCCGCTTAGTACGATTTCCCGGCTCCTACCCTCGAGATCGCGAAAATTAAAAATAACCCAATACAGCTGTGTGCAATACGCTCCGGTTAATACGTTCCCGGAAATTACGATTATTCGGCAGCAACGTTCAGCACCGCGGAAAACTGCGGTCGTATGATACGTTTTGTAGTCAGAAACTCCCATTCAGGCACGCAAAAAGGTCCCTCTCGTGTAGCGTGAAGTGGCAGACAGCCGCCACACGGCGACGGCGGCATTCCCGCAGTGTTTTTCCCCCTCCGCGCTTTCTCTGCTTTGCTCAATTGTCCCCTCCGCGTCTCTTCCGAATTGCTCGATCGTCCCCTCCGTGTCTTCTCCGAATTGCTTGATCGCCCCCTCCTTGTATTCTCAGAATTGCTCGATCGCCGCTCTCTGTCAACCACACTCCGACCCCAAGGCAGGCGGCAACGCTGGCCGTCAAAATCTTCAAACGGCTTAAAAAAAAAAGAAAAGTCTTTTCTGTAGCACGTGGCACGATTTTGCTGAGCATTGCAAATCCTTCATCCGTAGCACGGTACATAGATGCACACTCGTTCCACACACTTTTGTTCAGACCCCATGGCTACAACAGCCGGGGGAGGGGGGAACTAACAATACGGCCCAAAGAATGGAGGCTGTCGCTCGTCCAGTCCGCCACGGTTCGGTACAAGACCTACGGAAACGCACATGCCGTCGCCGCATCGCCGCCGCTGCACAGCACGCCGCGACACGTAACCGCAGCAACGCCGCCATTGTGCCCAGTGAATATGGCTGACAATTTCCCCCACACTTTTCTCCCGGAGTGCGTTCGTTTTCGGGTCGCTCCGCCCATCACGCGGCGCGTTCGTTTTTCTCTGGCTGGACAATTCTGCCCACCAGCGGGTCGTCAGAAGCTGCCAGAAAAAATTTTTTCTGGAAGATATCTGGGAGTTTTCTGGTGATCAGGCGAGACGGATGCGCGCTCGCCGCCATCTTTTTGAGGACTCGACGGATCGCAATGAGGGCGCTTGGGGACTTCACCTTCGGTTGCCATTACGCAGGGCGTTATCTTTTAAAGCCTGTTCCGCCGTGCGAGATGATGTGATTACGAGTGGCGGCGAACATACCAGCGCATGTCTCAAGTTAAGACAGCGCGCTAACTGATCAGCGCGAGTGTGCGACGTAGTATGCGATAGCCGCGAGCAGCTGTCGCTTTCGGGGCGCTTATCACTTTCGCGAGATTTCGCAAATCGTGTTGTACCGCGATTGTTACGTGCACTGCGCAGAGTTGAGCTTGTTAAGCCTTTAGCGGGGTGGCAATTTTCTTCATGGATGGGGCGAGTCGCGCGTGATCTTGCGAACGTACGTGATCGTATGCCAAATGCGTATGCTCGAGATTATAACTCCCGCTCTTCGGCAAACCTAGCCTCATATTTCCAAGCAGCAATGCAGAAAGAACCGACGCTCATGCGGCGCAAAGTTTCGTCTGCTGACATGGCGGTAGCGTTTCTATACGTTTACGCTGCTTGCATAGGTCGGCAAAAAATGTGGAGCTCACTCAGACTCACTCACGAAACATATCTTACCCTCAGGGCTCACTCGTACTCAGACTCACCAAACTTTTCCTCATCCGGACTCACTCGGACTCAAACTCACTACAATTTTTTCTCAACCGGACTCACTCGGACTCAAACTCACCAATATATTACTCAGCCGGACTCACTCAGACTCAGACTCACGGCTCGATCTGAGTCTGAGTGAGTCGACTCATGAGTTCGTTAACATTTAATTATCCTTTTTCTACCATAATGTCAATGCTCTTTAACGCCAATATCTCGCATAATCGGTGCGCTACTTAGCAACTTTTGATCTCGTACCTTCAAATACGAGTTATCTGAGTTTGCAGTTCAATAAGGACCTTTTTATTGAAACTCATGACTCACACAAGATATTGTTATCAGTAACTTCCCGTGAAAACGTTTGCGGGGGGAGGTCAAGGCACCTCCTCCCCCTCTCTCTCCTCAACTCACACCTCTGATCAATAAATATTGAGCTGACGTATGAACGGTAGTGCATTGAAGTATGCGGGAGTATACGGGAGTATAAACGTGAGCTGACATAGGGCTGATAGTAATGCTAAAGTTGAGTAGATAGGACCATAGGTCGGCAAAAAATGTAGAGCTCACTCAGACTCACTCATGCAATATATTTTGCCCTTAGGGCTCACTCGGACTCAGACTCGCCAAAATTTTCCTCAACCGGACTCACTCGGACTCAGACTCACCAAACTTTTCCCCAACCGAACTCACTCGGACTCAGACTCACAAAAACTTTACTCACCCGGACTCACTCAGACTCAGACTCACGTCTCGATATGAGTCTGAGTGAGTCTGAGTGAGTCGACTCATGAGTGAGTTTGCCGACCTATGGCTGCTTGTCCCAGAGTTCGATTTTGCAATATTCGGGTTGTCTTGGGATTTCAACACACGTGACCACGACGTTATTTCCAGTCAGGACCGGAACTAGCTGGCTGGCCTCTGGCTGCCAGCGAGATGCCAAGTGTTCGAAAATCGAAGAGTCCCTCCATGTTTTTTGAGAAATAAATGTTTTTTGCCCATGCACCTCAATATGGGCTTGTCAGCCTCAATTTTTACTGGATTCGGATCGCACGTTTTCCCAGATCATATGTTTATTTTCCGCGTTTTTTTCGGAAACGTATCAACGAGGTTCTACTGTATTACCGCTCAGCACTGTCACATTGCTAAGCTGACAGCATAATTTGGTATTGGACTTGCAGAAGTTATGTTGTTTACAGAATTTTGTTGTTACTGAAGCATAACCATGAGTGGCACGCATTTCTCTCAAATTCTTCAGCCAAGCGCATTTTCCCAACAACGTACGCACATTGGTTCGTGCAAAGGTCTGTGAAAAATCACTATCTTGCCAAAACGGGTAAATTCAAACTTATTCTGAAAGTGCAGTGGCTGGACTTACTAGTTGGAGGTGCTGGGTGCACGAGAAACATATTCAACATGCCAAAATCGACGATTCAAAGCATCGATCACTGGTGATCGATTTGAATAGGCGTGGTAATGAAAGAGTTAAGTAGGGGTGTGCGAATATTCGAAATTTTGAATATTTTTCGAATAGGGTTTGCTATTCGATTCACACTGCAATTTTACTATTCGAACTTCCCAAAAACAAATATACGTCAACGTCCGATTGAAAGTGACCCCTTCAGATTTTCAATATGCTTAACCTCATTACACTCTCGTATTGCGGCAAAGCTGCCTTTCAAGCTCCGTTGCGGTCGAACTTTGCCAAGACACAGTCAACGTCCGATTGGAAGTGGCCCCTAGATTTTCAATATGCTTCACCTCATCACACCCCGGTATTGCGGCAAAGCTGCCTTTCATGCTCTGCTACGGTCGCGAATGTATTAACGCAAGAAAACGCTGGTTCCAACATGGAGATGAAAGATGTGGCAGTGGTGGGGGCTCAATTAATGCTGTTTTGGACCTGAAACTTGGGCAGGAAGTCCGAAAAATCGAAAGCCGAAGCTTTTTAGCATCTAAAATTTCAGATATTCTTATATATCGACGTGTACGAGGCAGATTTGGAACTCCAGACTTGAAGGGAGCACACCCTTGTCCTCCACATCACTTGGACTTCCACAGAAGTTGAAAGAGGAGGAGAGGCTGAGGAAATGGCATCTTTGCCTGTCACGTGTAAAGTGTTGTCGGCAACACTTTGGTTGCGCCAAATCATGTACATAAGTAGAATTCGGCCTCCACATTGCCTCATTCTTGATAAGAAAACCATGAAACACCACACCTCCAGTGCTTCATCAACCTAACGAAAAGAAATACTTTCATGTTGCTATCTCATAAGAATATGCTTAGGAATCCTCTCTAACTGCAATTTCGCTTCGAAGTATTAGAAAAATATTCGTGAAATATTCGAAAAATATTCAATTCGCACTCACACTTCAATATTCGAATTCGCTTCGCACCCAAAATTTGCTATTCGCACAGCTCTACTTTTAGGCTTTATGACCTGAGCTTTCACCATTGCAACCAGCAGTTGCACATCATAGCTCAGTGGGTTTTTGCAGGATAACTGCCACGGCTGATCTGGCTGTGCACCCAAGCTTTGTTTCACGTGCACTGCCATTGGTTCATCCCCTGTGTGTGATCTCTTCTATGCCCCATCTCCATGTTGTGGGGTCATAGCCAGAAAGTTTTTTTCGAGGGGGGAGGTGGGTTCAGCCACCCTTTATATTATGTTTGTGCATGTGTGTGTATGTGTATATATTGTTACAGAGGGGAATTGAAGGAAGACGAAGGGCTGGAGAGCCTGACTGGCACGCGAGTGTGGTGGTCAGCCATCTTGACTTTTTTACCAATTCTTCTTTGTAAATACGTATTGTATATACTCAAACAACCCCGTATCAATATATATATATATATATATATATATATATATATATATATATATATATATATATATATATATATATACGTATGCAAAATTGCATGTCCAACCCTCCCCTTGGCTACACCAATGCTGTGTTGTCAAGGGCACACCTCCCGTGATGGCATGCCACCCGACATTCAACAGGCTAAGCCTAACTAATAGTAGCTGCGCCTCATTGATGCTCGTAGCTGTAGCCAACTGAAGTTGCAGTTTGGTGCTGAGTCAAAAAATGCTTTGCAGTTGCCGAATTTTGAAAGCAGAGGAATTACTCTGACAACAGAAGTACGATGGAGTGGGTGGCATATGCAACACTCAAATGGCAGCGAGTTGGTTTGCAAGTGGCATGTTTCCAGCATTGCACAAGCACCTAGAAAATTGAAAAATATTCAGTACAATGTGTAGTTTCAGTTGCTTTTCTACATAGCTACTGTGTAGTTGGTGCCATGGGGAAGTCGGCATAATTGTGGAGGTCTGAAAAATCACTCAGTTTCCTTATTTTCCTGCTTTCATTCTGTTCGCACTGCAGATCCTGCAGTGTTGATCTTCAAGGGATGATAACCTACTGGTCACATACTTTGATTCTCAGATAGCTCGGATGGCTGCTTGGTCTACATGTTTTGCATGGTTTGCTTAAAAATATTCTTTTTTGTTATACAGTAAAAGCTCATTCATTCGGATTTCATGGGACCGTAAGAACTGTCCGAATGAACCGAATGCCAAATTATCAAAAAAGTCAAGAAAACAAGTAACAAGTGTCTTTTTCATCAATGCACTTTCATTTTCTTGCAAAATACATAAATACAGTAATTATCTTGCATAAGAGCATTGCAAAAGCCGTAATTTTCGTCATTTGCGACTTCGTTCACAGTGTGGACGCGGCTCAAGACCCAGTGTCTTAAGCCGAAACGTGCTCTGAACCCATACCTTATTACGTACCAACAACGTGATTGTGGATGGCAACCACGCCTTTCTGAAATGCCACGGCGGTTTCGGCTGTCCGTGAATGCCGTTTTCGTTGCTTTGCGTCGCATATTTGCGGAGCTTTGTGCTTGGCGTGCTCCAAGGAACATCCGAATTAACTGGGTTGCGCCAAATGTGACCGAATTAACGAGAGTTCGATGCCATTGAACGATGTATATGCTGGCCAGGACCAAAGAACACGTCCGAATTATCCATTTTCCAAATTAGCAAGTGTCGAATTAATGAGCTTTTACTGTATACTGCGGTACAACTTATGGCACGGATATTCAAAACTCCGTAGACTTACGTTACTAGCGGTCTAGGCCGTATTGTCAGTGTGTGGCACAAAAACCTTCTGGGCCAGATAGGGAATGGTGACTAAAACTGCAGTGTACACTCTGGCATCTACAGCCACAAAACGATTATGGCGAAAGGATCAAACGACGTGCATCTGCTGGCAACAGGTGATGAGGACCAGTGTTTCACATTGCAGCTGTGGTGCACTGCTGAAGGGTGGAACAGTGAGCAGACTCGCAGTAGTAAGATGCTCTCGCTGAGCATACTTTAGTGTCACAATACTGTACAAGTGCACCACGATTTCAAAATGAAGTAAAAGGAAATGTTCACCAAATAAATGTGTGAATTCCTCCGGACCACTTTGCAGGTGCCTCTGCCTAAAAAGAGCATCGTCCTGCACAAGCTGTCTCTCGAGGGAACCGAGGCTAAAGTGTACAAGGAACTGGACGAGTGGTCTAGGTATTGTCCAGATGTTTGTATTGTGTTGATTCTTTTTTTTTTTTTTTTGAGACTGGTACTTTCCCAGTCACCGTTGTGGTTTTGTCTTTGTAAAAGTCGTACCCTTTCGTTCATGCCACAGCTTGAAAAATGCTGATGTCGTCTGTAATTTAGCGTGGAAACTTGGGTGTGTTGGTAATTCATTACAAAACAAATGCAGCATGAAATTATTGGGGACAGGGAGGACCAATGCACACACACACAGTGCTGTGTGAGCAGTTTTTTCTTTTCCCTGTTTATTTTGCGTGGTATTTGTTTTGTCATCTGTAGTCGTGGCAGCTGAAACCAATAAGAATCACTAAAGCAGCAGATGACAACTGACCCTGCTTTTGATAATGCTACATTAACAGACAAGTGCATGCACACTTGCTCATATGCTGGCACATAGGTAGAACGAGAGAGAGCCTTATTTGTGTAAATATGGCGTTACCATCAGCACCATTCACAGTGAGAAAAATGACTTTCCCCTGGGACTTGTGCTGAGCTGGGTGCAAAATAATCGTTTGGAACTTGTTGAAGCTACTTATATTAAAGGAGTGGTGACAGAAAACTTGTGAACCTCTGTTTTTCGCTCTTAATCAGTGGCTACTGACTCCTTAATAGCGGCAACGAAACTCATTTGCCCCATCTCAAGACGAATGTTTAATTATATGCTCGTATGTTACAACCGGAGACAGTTTCGATTTCGAAGGGCAGTTGGTGGCCCCGTGACGTAGTCTGCCTACACGTTAACAAATACTATCAGGTGACCGCGAGATCCAGTGACGTCACTGGCCAGCTTCTGCCATGTTGTCAATGCTGCTGCTTCGTCTGCTGTGTTGAGCGTTGCGAGTGCTTGTTTCCTCAATCATCAAACACTGTTGCTTATCTAGTGCGGCGATGGACGAAAGAGCTGGGAGGAGTGTAAAAATCAGTCAGAAAAGCTCGATGCACTTCGTGAATCTCGCCGGTGGCTGTGATTTTGTTTTTGCCGTCGTCCTACAAGTGAGGCGACGTTTTCCGTGAGGTTTGGAGCAGCCGCAGCATTAGACGCGCTGAAACATTTTTGCTTCGATCATTTGTAAAGTAGTAGCTTGAGAAGTGACGAAGGAAGCAGTGAAATTACAACATTGGCACTGTGTAACAGTGTTTATAAGTAACATGTAAGTGACGTGGTGTACGCTTTACTGATTTGTATTGAGATTGGGCAACGCTGCGTTCTCAAGCCATACCAATCCCATGTACGCACGTTGGAACGCCGAAGCAGTTATCTGTTCACTACGCAATACGACCCTGGCAGTAGAGAGCTTTAGTTTGCCTGTAGACTTCCTAACGTTTGCGGATGCCTGGTCACCGGAGCTGCTGACTGCTGTAGCAGTAGCAGCAGCCACAGAGCCGGCAGCGATATCTTGTGGCGTTTTGTCCAACTACAGTAACTTTTTTTTTTTCTGTTTTCTCCGTCACGTTGCTGTCCTTGTCGCAGAAAAACCAATGAGAATACTTTGAGTTGCTAATTATCTCAGTGTTATGCTTTACACAGAGTCAATAAGCGGGTAAGTCGCTGCAATGTTATTTTGTAGGTCTCTAGTTAGGCTATGCATCATCAGGTGTCGCTATCAGCGTTGTCCGTCTCGTCCACACCTCCGGTAACTTGGCCAGAACTCGTGCCATGCGTTGTTTCCAAAACAGCCCCGCTCAATGACATCATTGCTTTTTGCTTCTATTTCCGATTTGGCACTTTCACGAACTTCAAAGCTCAATTAAAATACTTTTTAGGCTGTATTTGTGGCTGATATTGTACTGATGACACCTATATGCACATTAGTGTGATGCAACAGTAGAATTGTGTCCGAATTTTTGTGTCACCACTCCTTTAAGCACGAGTCACTCCACTGTTCACGCCAGTCGCTTCATAAATGCCTGCAGGTCAAGTGGGCCCGAGAAGTACAGGGACCCCGTGACTGGGCGTGAGCTGTACCGCAACACGGGCTCTCGGCGCTTTGTCATGCTCATCCGTCTTCAACAGGCCTGCTCTCATCCAGCTCTGCTCAAAAAGGTGAGAAGAGAGAGAGAAATAGATGAAAAGGAAACGCAGGGAGGTTAACCTGGCGCGAGTGACCGGTTTGCTACCCTGCACAGGGGTGGGGATATAGGGGTTGGAAAGAGGACAGAGAGAGAGTGAGATAAAATGAAAACGAAAAAAAAACGCACGCATGCACACACACGCAAGACGTTCCAGTCAGCCGTTCTGAGAGACCAGTTGAACGCAGAAAGCGCAGTAGCGCTTGCACAGCCTTTTTCTGTGACGTTTGGTCCGGTCGATGGCGCAGGATTCTCTCTTCCGACAGAGTGAGGTCGTCCAACTTATCGAGCGCGTTGCAAAGTGACTGTCTCTGTGAACAGTACTGTGGGCAGTCGCACAGAATATGTTGAATTGTTTCATCACTGCCGCAGTGGTCACATGATGCGGTGTCGTCCATTCCTATGCGGCACACGTACGCGCGCGTAAATGCGACACCCAACCATAACCTGCACAGGAGGGTGAGAAAGTGTATAAAGAAGCAGCAGTGTGCATTGCGTCCCCTCACTTGAAATGTGCGGGCTAGAACTGGGACATTGTGTATTTAAAGAGAAGCTAAAGGCAAACGACATTTTATTTTAGAGTGAAAGAACATTAGTTGAGAACATCTACAACATCAACATTATACGCAACAAGATTTTAGTAATTGAGGACTTAAGGTAAATGGTAGGACACGAATTGTGCCACCAGGGGGACGTTCTGGAACACAAGCTCGATGACATAGAACATCCTCAGTATGATTAATCGCAATTACTCAAACTACCCTTGACAAAAAATATTTCAGTGCATGCAAGACGGAAGAAAATTGATTTTTACAGACAAGTGCATCTCTCCTCATTGCACGAGTTGCTGAGGAGAGTTTACTGCGGTGCAGCTGAGTGCATCACTCAAGAGAGGGCATTGTTCTCCACTTGTTGAAGTAAGAAACGCTTGACATTAAGGCACACTTGTTTACGGGTGAGGGGGTGACTGTTCTTCAGAAGAAAGCTCGCTCAAAGGCGGGATGCAGAATACACCTGCTGCCTGTATTCCTCTGCAGTGCCATGCCGTGTGACTTCACAGTATAAGAATATGTATTCCTCTGCAGTGCCAGTACTAAGCTTTTTGTTGAATATTCTTATTTAATCATATTACTTCATCTCTTTATATGTGTTTACTGTACCTTTCTCTTTTTGTATGAGAGAGAGAGGTTTATTATGAGAGAAAAGCTGAGGTTGGCCTGAATCAATTTTCTGACCTTCTACTCAGCATTGGGAAAGGGAAGGGGGTGGAAAAAAGAGTAGGTGTTGATGATGATGAGGATGAAAGTGGTCATGAAACGAGACCTTGAATGTCCAAAAGCTATTTACTGTCCTTCCTTGAGTTCTGTCTCGCGCAAAAACTTGTTCTCGAACTACCTCACGGATTACCACTATCTCTGCAGCCGTCGATGTCGTTTGGTGGTCTAGACGGAAGCATTTGCTGATCTTCAAACTTGGTATGACGAACGCCGCTGTTGAGGCGGTTGGTAACACAGATCCGTCAGTAAACACATGTATGGAAGCAGCATATTCATGCACTACTGAGCACTTAGCTGAAGATGCTTATCAGAAGGATCGTCAGCGATTAAGCCGTACTGGTGCGTTTGCCGCCTGCTATCATCCCGCCTCCGTGCATTTCCGGTGCTTATCCGTAAAGACATCACTGCATTGGCTACACTGTGCCTTGACAGTGGCCCCTTCAGATTTTCTATCTGCTTCACCCCATCACACTCTGGCATTGCGGCAAAGCTGCCTTTCGGACTCTGCTACGGCCGCAAATGGATCAACTCATGAAAGTGCTGGTTCGAACCTACGAGACGATAGACGTGGCAGAGGTGGAAGATCTAATTAATACCGTTACGGACCTGAAATTCAGGCAGACAGTTCGAAAAATCGGACGCCGAATATTTTAAGCGTCTGAAATTTCAGACATCTATGGGACAGATTAGGAACTCCCAGCTGCGTGCCCTTGTCTGTCACATCAATTTGGCCTCCACAGAGGTTGGAGGAGGAAGTTGAGGAAACAGTGTTTTTTCCTTTCACGTGTAAAGTGTTGTCGACACCAGTTTGGTTGCACCAAATCATATAAATAAACACACTATGGCCTTTGCATTGCCTTATTCTTGATCAGACAACCAGGGAACACCACCCCTCCAGCACTTCATCAACCTAGCCAAAAGAAACGCTTTCATGTCGCTGTCTCATAAGGATATGCTTGGGGATCCTCTGCAACTTTTTTTGTAATTTCGTTTCAAAGTATTAGAAAAATATTCGAGAAATATTCTAAAAATATTCGATTCGATTTGCACTAAAACTTTAATATTCGAATTCGCTTTGCACCAAAAATTTTGCTATTTGCACAGCTCTAGTGTACACTGAGGTGCATCTGTCGCATCTCTCTGTATATATTTGCTAATGAAGGCTTTTGTTGAAATCTTCGTATCTAAGTATATTTCTGCAATGCTTTCTATGTGTTTGCTGTATCTTTCTTTCTGCATATGTAATTAATGTTTGTGCTGACTTGTAACCCACTCTTGCCTAAGGTCATAAATCGAGACCGGCAGTGTTGTAATAAATAAATGAATAAACAAATATTGCAGAAAGTGCTGGAGGATGCAGCCATAGACACGGATGAGCTCCTATCAGCCGGCATGGCGGGACTGCAGCTGTCGGACGACTCAGCTGCTGGCGAAGACAGCCTGGATGCACTGAACCTGGACAAGTACACCAGCGCACGAGAATTCGATTCTGCCTACGTCAGCTGCAAGGTTTGTAATCCACAGTTTATTGATAGGTCATGACATGAATTCGTTATTCATGTCATGATCTGTCAGTCATGTTCGTCATACACTCATGTCGGTCGGTTGGTTGGTCGGTGTTGAAAGTGCCTTTGGTTCACTTTGTCGGTCGCAGCTGGTCGGTCAGTGTCCGAAGTGCCTTTGGTTTGCTAAAAAAAAACTTTAAAAAGGAGCAGGGTAGGTCACGCATGCATGTATTTCCAAGAATTCTAAGTATCTGAAACAAAAATTCAGGTGCCCTTGCCCTATCAGGAAAATAGGGGCAAGCAAAGCTCGCCCCTATTTTCCTGATAGGGCAAGGGCACCTGAATTTTTGTTTGATACTTAGAATTCTTGGAAATTTTAAATTTGTGTCGAGCGAGTTCGAATGCTGTATTGTTATTGAAATATTCAAATTGCTCGAATATTCGCTCAGGCCTGTTAGTCAGTCAGTGGTAACAACCAATGACTTGGGTCTTATCACTTATTCACCTTAGCATGTAAATCACTCTTCCTATAACATCTTGCTAGATACCCATGATGATATGATAGACTGAAATTCAGAAATGGCGGGCTCAGATTGGATCACTAATGACTCGGTCATAGTACTGCAGCTTCATGTAATCGTCATTGCATAAATCATTGGAATGCCTTTTCACTTAATACCAGTTACAGTTTTGTTTCGTAAATCCTGAGGATGGCAAGCTCAGATTAGTGAACCTTGATCACCGATGAATTTATGCTGTCACGATATCAGCACCTAACTTTCAGTTTTTTCTAAAACCCATGATTGCAGAGTGCAACATGTACAGTGAAGTGAAATGAGTGTATATTGGTCACTGGTGACTTAACGTTGTCACTTCACATGAGCGCTTCATCTGTCATTTAAAGGCATTTCATATGATACTCACAGGTGTGAGTATGCATATTTGGGAGTTTGGATCACTGGTGATAGCCCCATTACATAGCCACATAATCGTCATTATTATTATTATTGCCTTTATTTATTTAGTACATGAAAATGTGGTGCCAAGAAGGCTGCACAGAGCATAGCCATAGCATGTAGAAACCTCAGTAGGGTGTAGCCCTGCCACTCCCCCATTATCTTCAGCATATCACTAATTTAGTGGCTCATTGTTAGATAACCACGATAATATGGTGTGGTGAAAGTTAAAGGCTTCACATGATGCACAGCACTGCAGCCATGCTATTAATCATCATTCATGGTGTGATGGCATCCATGCCATGCGAAGGACAAACAACCAGTTGTGGTGATGTTTATCTCTCTTTAGTGACTTATGTGTCAGTCTTGTAAAAAAAAAAAAATTGGTCATCCAGGCAGCGTCACTTATACAGTTAAACCTGCCTTTAACGATCCTCCATACAACGAATTCCTCGGTGTTATGAAGTGTTTCTGTTCCCCGCCGTTACTCCATAGAAGCATATTGCCACGTCCGCTTCTTGTTTTATTTTGATGTATTCGGGTTTGACCCACAAGGACGGTTAGCAACGCTCGACACTGGCCGCGCCGCAGTCTTCGAGAAGCTTTGCGATTGTAGTAGATCACTTTGTTAAGATTGCGCGCAGGACACGAATAGTCTAGATTATTCCAGAGCTTGCGCAACCACCAGTGATAAGACTGGAAAGTTCAATGCGTGATGTATAAAAGACGAAAGATGTATAATGTCCCAGCCGTGAGCAGTTTTATCGACGGCCGACGCTCTCTTCGCCGCTATCGGTGTACAGAGTGTATTGCTGTTGTTTGACTTTCCGTTTCCCGGCCACAAGTTCGGCCAAATAAAGAGTTTGATCTTGGACACGCCGACTGCTGCCTACGTCAACGTCACGACCCTGTGACAATATGTACTTGGGACCTCTATGTAACAAAGTGACAACGCGAGACACCCTTGATATAACAAATTTTCGCCACCGACAACCCAGGGATTTTGCCCCAAATTTGTCATTTTGGCACTAGCAGGACCCGCATGCATCTTCTGCGGTTGCCCCACTGCCGCTGGAGCGTGAAGCGGCGGCGTCGCGCATGGCGCGCACAGAGCCCCGGTGACTGTGAGACGATTGCGTTGGCAGCGCCACTCTTCGGTTGTTGCAGAAGTGTCTGCATGGCCTCCAAGATTGTGTGCCGGACGGTTTTTCTCACAGTCTTGGAGGCTGTGGTCTGTATACTGCACTTCGTTAACTTGACAAGAGGTGACACCACTAAAAAGAAATTGAAATCCTTGCTCCGTGTTGTTACGCTTCTAGTTCGCACTGCATACGTGGGGCCGCGTCTCATATGGAGAGTGCTTTTCCGAATATTCCGTGGTAGCCGTGTCGTTCGCTCTTTGTTTTCAACAGCATGCATCCGTGCATAGTTTCACTGCGCGCGCGTGGAGTAGCTCCTGACAATGTGCAGGAATTGTTTTTTTGGCCGAGGAGATGTCAAATTAGGCGCTGGTGGAAACTGTCTGAGACAACAATGGATCTTCAGAGGTCGACTCGTCACAAGCTTTGCCCTCTTGCACCGGGCCGCGGGTTCGCTAGACCGCGATTAGCTCTGGCAACGCGACGGCGCGTTGCTGGAGCCAATCTCTGACGCCACGGCTAGACCGTGATGGAGCAGCATTGTATTGATGTCCTACGAACGTCCAGTATTGGCATCCCTCACGAACAAGCAATAGAGCAGAATAGCGCAGTTTTTTGCTGCTAAATAAATGTTTTGTGTGAGCTCTGCCTTCAGTTCCCCTTTTGTTTAATTTGTGCGTTCATTTTCCGAATTTTCGTGCTGAAGCTGTGCATAATGAAAACCTGTTTGTATAAAATTTTGGGGGGAGTTTATCAATTTCGTTATATCCAGGTTTAACTGTAGATCCTTCACAGTGTTGCACTCTAAAATAAAATATTGGTAAATTCACCACGCTACCACTTTAGTGAGACCAGCTATTTGCCATACTAGCTTAGCAGGTCAGGTGTCGCACCGCTCAGCCCGAGGGCACGGGTTTGATTCCCAGTAAGAACATCCATGCATTTAAATTTAGGTGCATCTTAAGAACCACAGGTGGCTGAAAGTAATCCTGAGTCCACATGTATGGCATGCCTTGTAATCATGTTGTGGTTTTGGCACGTAAAACCCCATAAGTTATTATTAATGTGGTCAGCTGATTACTTTATCAAGGAATTTTTTTGTTACATCTGTTGTATTGTTTGATAAACATTAACTTTTAATTTGCAAGGAGCTCGTGCCACTGATGACTGATGTCTGAGCCAAATTCTCTTGGTGGCTCTTGCACCCCTGTACTTGGCGACAACTTTTCTTGACAGCACTGTGGAAGCTACAGAACCAAAGCGCATGCCTGCTACCGCGCCAAAAAATAGTGCTTAATTTTACTGATAATTTTGTCATTTGCCTTGCTGAAAGAAGTGCTGCTTTATTTATTATGAGACTGAAACAGTTGCGGGAAGTCGTAAATAAATACGGTTATTGTTCACTTTGCAAGAATGCCTTCCTTTTCTTTCCATTTCTTAGACAGCACCACCTTTTCAGCACTCCCGTTTTCTAAAGTAAACATGGCGACCATGACGTAGTGGGTCAGTGTGTGGCCGCAAACATGCTGTGTAGTTCTCCAAGAAAAATATACTCGTAATATGACACTAAATGTGCACTGAACAATCGAAATGTTTCTCCCAATCACATTTTTCCTGTATATAATATTCTAAACGTGTTAACGATGTGAGCAAACAAGACCGAAATCAGCCGCACGCTGCTGTACTACTTGCGGAGCAACCGGAATGTGCAGAATCCCCGCCTCAGTAGCCTTTGCTGCGCTGTCAAGATAAGCTGTCGCCTAGTATAGTGCACTCCTATGGCTTGTGTGATGCGCTACTGATTGCTTGTGACCATGTCATAAGGCTTGTCTTTGTGTGCTGCTTATATGCGAAATTGGCAGCAGTATCTTTCACTCTCAAGAGAGCACTTCAAATTAATGAGAAATAGGGAGGTCTAGAGACACCATGCTATGAAATACTGAATATGAATTGCTATCGTTACAATTTAATTTATGACCTACTACTATTTTGTATACGACAGTGTTACCAGTAGCTTTAATGGCATTGAATTTTACATATATTGGCACCCTAACACATTATTGGAGCACCTTGGAGTCGTGTGCTTCCTCTGTTGAATTCGGTGTTGAGTGCATTACAACCGTGCATTCTGCGCAGTTCAGTCTTCATGATCATTATGGCTACCTAGCATGACATGTGCGACAGGTTTCTGTTGCTAGGAAATATGTCACATAATGGCATGCTGCTGCATTACGCTGCAATACTACTTCAGGATAAGAAAATGATGGTTTATGCCTGCTGGCTCAGAATTGGAGACCTAGCAGTTAGAATAATTTGGTAAGACTGATTTCCAGCAGAAAGCGCTGTCGAGAACAGAAAAAGCATGACATATCAGCGTTCCGCTTGGATTTTTGTCAACTAGGAAGCTTTTGTTTTGAAAAAAAACAACTGCTACAAATGGTAGTTGACAACACTTTCCTTTCGCGAACCACCTTACTCCACCTTCTGGACTTGCGCAGAAGTGATTTTCAATACCATCGTCATTGCATCTCCTATCTGACAGCTGCTTGCTCATTTTGTCGCCTGAGTTTTGATGATTGCGTGACTTGCTTTGCAGCCATACTTAGATCCGTGATTGTGATTGTGTTTCTCTCTGTGCCTGCAGATCAAGACTCTGCTCGACATGCTGCTCAAGGTGCGGGAAGAATCAAACAACCAAGATAAGAGGTGATTTTTTCTTATTTTACTGGTCTAATCTTTAGTTGCATGTTTGGCTACTTTTTGCCAATGTCTTGGCACATTTGTGCTGAACAGTCAGGCTTCTTGCAGGCGATGAACTAAACAGTGTCAATGGCGCTTACCCGATTGTCAGTACACTATAATAATGCTAAAAGATTTCATCATTGCTGGTAAGGGGATACGGTTAAACTAACGATGTCAATTAAATGAGCAATTTACTTTCTTATATCGAAATGTTGTTAAATTGAAATGCGATATTTTATGCAATGTATAGTCACCGAAGGGTTCATTTTTACACTGACTGAGTGTGCTGCAGAAACGTTCTAATGACACAGTAGCACGAAAGAAACTAATTTCAATTACGTAAAAAGTCACCTTTGTTGAACTTGTGATCTGGCGACCATGGTTTGATGCTGCACTGGTGCAGTCCTCTTCGCAGCAGCCGCACGTGATGTTTGAAGCCAAAACAAATGCAGCTCTGATGCTCTGTGGGTAGTATGAGACCAGCAGGGCTGTCGCACCAATTCTGCCACCATGGCTTGTCACTGAAACCTTGTGTAGTATTGCTAAGAGTGGTGCAACGATGATGCTGTTGAATCACTTGCTCTGCACGAAGTCCAGTGAGCATGCACAATTGAAAACACCACAAAAACAAAAAAGCTGCTCTCTGAAGTCGCATGAAAGCAAGGTGCCAAGCTAAATTATCGCACCTCTGTTTATGGTGCGCTGGTTTTCTGTGTTGCGAGGTTGCTTGCCAAATTAAAAATAGAGCAAAACCCGTTACTGAATTACGGTCACTGCTATGCATCGACTCAACTGAAGAAAGAAAGGGTTTTGTAAGTCGGCCTTATCACAGAACATCACAGAACATCATTCCTTATCACAGAACATCATTGCAGCTTCTGACAACCTGCTGGTAGGCACAATTTTCCTGCAAGAGAAAAACAAATGCCGACTGGAATTGCGCCGCGCGATGGGCGGAGCAACCTGAAAACAAACGCGCTCCGGGAGAAAAGTGTGGGGGTAATTATCGGCCATATTCACTGGGTACATTGGCGGCATTACTATGGTTACGTGTCGCGGCAACGCAGCAGCGGCGTGTGCGTTTCTGTAGGGCTTGTAACGAACCGTGGCGGACTGGAGGAGCGACAGCCTCCATTCTTTGGGCCGCATTGTTAGTTCCCCCGGCTGTTGTTGTAGACATGGGGTCTGAACAAAAGTGTGTGGAACGAGTGTGCACCTATGTACCATGCTACGGATGAAGGATTTGCAATGCTCAGCAAAATCGTGCCAAGTGCTACAGAAAATACTTTTCTTTTTTTGAAAGCCGTTCGAAGATTTTGACGGCCAGCTTCACCGCCTGCCTTTGTGTCGGTGTGTGGTTGATAGAGAGCGGCGATTGAACAATTCGGAGAAGACATGCAGGGGACAATCGGGCAATTCAGAAGAGACGCGGAGGGGACAATTCAGCAAAGCAGAGAAAGCACGGAGGGGGGAAAGGCATTGCGGAGAAGCCGCCGTCGCCGCGCGGCGGCTCTCTGCCACTTCACGCTTCACAAGTACACGAAAGGGCCCTTTTTGCACACCTGAATGAGAGTTTCTGAGTACAAAACATATCATACGACCGCAGTTTTCCACGGTGCTGAACGTTGCTGCCGAATAATCGTATTTTTCGGGAACGTATTAACTGGAATGTATTACACACACTTGTATTGGGTTATTTTTAATTTTCGCGATTGCGAGCGTATGAGCTGGGAAATCGTACTAAGCGGGAACATATCAACGAGGTTCTACTATACACTCAAACCTCGATATAATGAACATGGATATAACGAATTATCGGTTATAACGAAGTAAATGACGACTTGTCATATGCACAGTGTTACCGATATACATTTATAACGAATTTTCGGATATAACGAACTTATTTTCGTTTCAGATGAGACTTTGTTATAATGAGGTTTGAGTGTACTTGCATGGTCTAGCGTAGTACATTATGTCACGTATTGTGGCACATTGTGCAGTGTGGTGGTGTCTCGGTGGACTTCACTCCTGTCACTGGTGCGCCATCATCTGGAAAGGCGAGGCATCCCCTCTGTCACCATCCAGGGTAGCGTCCCCGGTCACCAGAGGGCTTCCTACGTGGCCAAATTCAATGAGCAGCGAGGAGGACCCACAGTGAGTCGCGTGGTCAGCTGATAAAACTACTGGCTGGTTAGGTCAGTGAGCTGAGTTCCCTTAACAAACGTAACTGTAGCATTTCCTGTACAGGACCTTAGAATCATGAGCTGAAACAAAGTGTATACAGTTGCCATATTGCCTACCGTAACCATAAGCCTTTTTTTTGTTTAAGGAAAGAGAGAGCACATAAAGAGGTCCCAATCCCAATACTGCAATGGGACCTCGTTTCTAAGCCAAACATGACAAAGCATGCAGGAGAGCAGCTGTTTTATTATATACAGCAGGGGGCTCTCAAACTTTCTGGCCCTGGGGAACCGCAACGGCTTTCCCAGAGTGCCGCGGAACCTAACTTTTTCTTGAGCATGAAGACAATCGAAAGCGGCGGGCGGGGATGGGGGGGGGGGGGGGGGGGGGGTTTCCTTTAATATCGATATCGAAGACCGTCACCATTGATGTAGAACTCCCGATAATACATAGACTTGCAATCGCCCCCCCCCCCCTCTCCGCGAGTCGCATAAAGCACCTGCCGACCATACACTGCATGCTTCAGGCACCGCGCAGCGTAAGCAATGTGTTCACGCAAAGGAAGTGCTGGACATACGGAGGTCTGTTTTATGTTTTGCAAAACAAAACAGGAGGCCTGCAAGTTACACAGCGAAACGGCCATTGACCGATACACCGGTGGTAGAGCTAAGCCTTAATGCTCATGTAGCCCATAGCTGGCATGAAGCGACGCCTCTTACGCATATCAAAGCGCTCGTTGCGTGTTTCGATTACAAACCGGCATGGAGCAGTGGCAAATCACAGTGTATGACAACTGTGCCACATGATCACCGACATGCCATGAGCCACGAATAAAGTGCCGAGGTGCCCGTTAATGTCGTTTGAACTGGTTTGAACGCTCATGAGCATGAATTACCAGAGCTGCACGCCTTCCGTCCCCACAGGTCTGCAAATCAAGCAAGTTCCATGGCGCGCACTAGACGAATCTTTACTGCTGCTACCTTTAACGGAAGGAATAAGGCGCAAACGAGACAAACACAAGAAGTGACATGGACAGACGCCTACTGACAACTGATTTTATTCACAGAAAGCGGAAATACATATAGGCTCACATCTCGACAGCGCTAATCACATGATCTTAAAAACGATAAAAGTTGTACGTGATGACGTATCTTTAACGAAAATGGAAATGTGATCAATGACACGTGGCTGCTGCTTCGTGGGTCTCTCACTACTCGCAGACACCCGATGTGCGGATGCAGCGTGCAGTGGCTTTGTTAAATGCACAATGCAGTGCAAATTTGCTTGTCTAAATAAATATATTAGTTGCTAATGGGGGTAAAACGGGAGCAGGTTGCATTCATTCTGGCCGCTCGTGGAACCCTAAGATGTCCTTCACGGAACCACTGGGTTCTGCAGAACCCAGTGTGAGAACCCATGACATACAGTATACTATCGATAACTTGAAATCTCTTCATTGAAATTAACAGATAATTCTAACTGTACAGTTGATATGGCAAAGTTCTGTGTACAGTAAAACATCTATCATTTGAACTTGGATATTTCGAAATCTGACATAATTCAAAGAATTTCTGTCATGGATGTGTTTTGTAACATAAATTTGACAAGATATCTTGAAGCAGCGGCCTGGGTTTTGAAAAATTTTTAGTGCTCCTGATTTCGCCAGAAGCTCGAAGAAATGGCAACTCTGTGGAACCACAAAGTGATGTCAATGATGACAGGTGAAGCACCTCAGCCTCAAAAAGAACAAATTTGGGTGCCAAGCCTGTAAGCACTGCAACCCTGGCCTTCTCGTATAAAGAATTGTCTTTTTTGAATGAGTAGTAGTGTCCAAATTGACTGGTGTTTGTGTACATATTGTCGATAAAGAATGAGATAACTCCACACATGGGCGTCTTGTTGCAGCATGTGGGAATCATAATCACATAAATCTGTGCCTTCGGTGTAGTAAACTGACAAAAAACTTAATGCATATGGTGTGTCCCTTCTTGTGGAGCCTGTGTTGCTTGTAAACTTGTGATTTATTTATATGTGACACACTTTGCACTTGAATTTCCTGTAACCTCACCTATTCATAGGCAAGGCTAAAGGAAAGTTTAACAGCTTCTTCCTGGGATAAGTTTGTTGTACCTAGAGAGTTATGACGTAAGATGATGCACTGACTACACCTGGGAAAAAAGAGCAAGGTTGCAATACTAATCCACTCGTTCCGTTTATTAAAGGGGTCCTGAACCACTTCTAGTAATCACCTAATGACGTCATTACGAGAGTTTATTGCCTCACTAATCCATGCCGCAAAAATTTCTTGAATCCGTCAAGAACGAGCGGAGTTACGTGGATTTGTTGCACGCTTTAAGTGCTTTCTCTGTTCTCTCGTCCCGATGAGCACGCTAGAGGCTACACGGGGAGGGGTGATATGGGGGAGAGAAGTTACGTCAGTGCATGTGATGACCTTAAGCGTGCATGGTGAAACGCGATCGCTTTCTCTCGTTGTGATTCCTGTCTGCGAGTGTGGCTCACTGTGTAATGGTAGCTGACTAAGGAGCGCAGTGCCGGTACATGGTGGCACACTGTGGCAAGAAGTGCATCTTATCCAAACGCCGCTCTTGATTTATGTCAGCTATTGGCCAATAGCATGCTATCTGCTGTTCGTCGTCAAACAGCAGGCGCCAGCAGCTCCGAAGAGAGTGAGCACAGGCCTCTGCATGAAAAGAGGGCGCCTGAGAAAATGGCAATTTTCTCAGGCGCACGGCCGCATGATTTGACTGAGCTGTTCACAGCAGTGTCTGCTATCCACAGGACGCATTTTCTCATTGAGCCTGAGGGGTTGTTCATTACCCCTTTAAGTATAAGAAAAGTGATGGGTAAGTTATACTCTCGTATGCAGGAATTGTATCTTTATCATCGCTAGTGCACATTTTGTGCTGATTTGGCTTTACACTTCATCTATAGGAATACTGGTTTACGAAAGAGAAGACGGAGACGCTTATCTGACATGTTTTCGCAGTGTCAGAGTTGTTGTTGTAGTGTGTTGTGAATGGTGTGGCGAGGTTGTATTAGCTAGCCACAAACATTTTAGATCTATGCTTTGTTATATTCAATGGTTCGTTATTTTGAGGTACAACACTGTTGTTGATTCTGTTCATGGCCTCCTGTGAGCAGTACAAAACGTCCACAGTAGCTGAAGGAGAGAGCTGTACACAGGCTGGGATTAACCAAGCGAATAACCAACGTCTTATCGCGAACACCTGATGCCAGACGGCAAAAAATGTTGAGACCGGCACTGATCAGCCCTGGCTAAATATTCTGTCGATCAAAAGCTGCCGTCAAAAGCATCCAGTGTGCAGTGGCACACTCAGCCAATCAGGAAGCACCATTTCCGGTCGTTATGCATGCTGGTTGCTATGAATGCTGGTCTTCCGCACGCTTGCCTTTTTTCACGAGGATACATGTCGTCTCAATGACGTTGGTGCAATCACATCTGCAATCATGTCATTGATGAGTGTCAGGGCCAATCTGAGCATACAATGCAATCTTGTGTGCGGTCCTATGTGTGCACCATGTAGTAGTAGTTGTTTGTAGGTGTCCTGTGGCTGTTTGTTCTGACATGCAATTATTCAGGACACGAGGGATGGGCGTCTGAATGAGCGAGTACGCTCCAGCCAGGTCCCGCACCCCAGTGCTATGTGCTTGCAACATTTTGTATCCTCGTGAAGAAGTAAAAAAGAAGCACTTTGCACAGCCCTGCTTCATTTTACATAAACATAGCAATGTGCATTTTTGGGCTAGTTGGTAATTCATTGATACTTCTTAGTGCAAACTTCAGAGACAGGGAAGGAAAAAATTGCAGCACACACAAGTGCCAACTTCCAACTGAATATTTGTTGTTCAGAAACATATTTATAATGATAGCCGCACGCCTGCACTCTCCACTTCCACAAATCACAGGTGAATTATTACCATCTATACTCGCATAATGAACGTACTTTTTTTTTTTAAATACCGAAGCAAAGTTGGGGTGTGCATTTATTATGCGGGGTAAATTTTATGATCGGGATAAGCAAAAAATGCGGTAAAAAAAGCTTGGTAGCTTACCTTTCGCCGTAAACATACGCATACACTATTTGGAAACAGCTTTTTTATTGCCCTTCACTCTTTGTCAGAATCGCTAGACACGTCATCCAGGTCGCTTGCCAATCGTCATCTTGCTCCCACAACTGGTTGTCCCTGCTGCCATCCAGAGCATTTGCAATTCCAGTCTTCTTAAAACTCTTTGCGATCAAATCGGCTGGCAATGAGCGCCATGCGTCCAAGATCCAGGAGCACACAAGCACGACGGATGGCCTTTTAATCTTGCCGGTTGGCGTCAGGGTGTGCCCTCCATGGGTCATCCAGTCTGTACACAACTGGTGCACACTGTCGTTGAACGGCTTGTTCACACAAACATCAAGGGGCTGCAGCACCGAAGTGAGTCCACCTGGAATGATGGCGATTTCGGTGTGCAGCTCCTTCAGTTCCCGGTGTACATTCTTTCCCAGGTGGCCGCGAAAACTGTCTAGCACAAGGAGAGACGGGAGAAGCAGGGCGACAGGGCGCCGTCCCCAGACTGTCCGGACCTAATCAGCCGACATCCATCCTTTCTCTTGGGCTCGCACGTGCATGCTGGCTGGCCTTTGGCACGGTTTTCCATTTGAAGATAACGTACGGTGGCAACTACCTGCAGTCTGCCGTGATAACCAGCATTACTGTGAAACTCTGCTTCTCGGCACCTGTCGTTTTAACGAGCACGCTGCGTGCTCCTCTCTCATTGACCGTCCTGCTGATCGGCATGTCGAAATTGATGGGCGTCTGGTTCGCATTCCCGATTTGCGAGAGAAGAAATTCTCGATCCCGCCGCAGGCATATTTATTTATTTATTTATTTATTTATTTATTTATTTATTTATTAATACTGTCAACCCTCTGTTGAGGGTCCTTACAGGGAGGGTAGAAATAAATGCAAAAAACCAGACAAACAGGTATGCCAAGTGGCAGCGCAATCATTTAAATACATGTCTAACAATTTTTCAAATTGGCAAACATCACTTGCATTTTCTACACAGCTTGGTAACACATTCCAAAGTTCAATCACAGCTGGGAAAAAAGAATGACGAAACACATCACTGAGAGCGAAATATGGTAATAAAGCATAATTGTGATTAACACGACTGCTCCGTTTCCCTGGCAGCTTCAAGTACTCATCTTTGTTAATTTTCAACTGTCCTCAGCTGTTTCACGAATTTGTGAAAGTCCACTACCTTTTCTTCGTAACAACGAGCCGGTCGCTGACAAAGTGATGTGCGCCTCCTCAAGCACAGTCCGTTGCGCCACATGAAGCATGTCGTCCACCCATGACACGCCTTAATGCATCCTGATCATTTCGTGCGAAATGACACAGCCATCCTTTCATAGGTCCCAGACAGATTCCAAGACCTCTTCTTCCACAGCAGGAAACATTCTGGTCTTCGGTCCCCTAAAGGCACGCCGCTCCCTATTCGCAGCGTGCAGCTTGTGCTGCTTCCGCCAGTAACGCACACGGACATCGTCAATTCTGAAATGCCTACCGGCAGCACGATTCCCGTGCTCAAGAGCGTACTCCACAGCCTGTAGCTTGAAACCGGCCGTGTAGCTCACATTTCGGCCGATTGTCCACGGCAAAACACAAAACAGACTAATAGCGAACTCACAGCGGAGTGGGAATGGCTGGCGGGAACAAAAAAAGTAGGACTGGAATCTGGAATGGCTAGAACGCTAGAACACGCGTCACTGTCTAGCGTTGTTTTGATTGGCTGTCCCACCCGGCCTCGGAAACTCCGCCACTTCAGTGATAGATTGTGCTATCTTCTGCAAGCTGTCTCAACTAGGCTTGTGCGAATAGTAAATTTTAGGTCCGAAGCGAATTCAAAGCAAATAGTGATTTGGTCGAAGCGAATTCGAATAGTTTATATCACATATTATAAAGAAAAATGAGCATATTTGTCATGACCCAACTAACCAGCACAATATTTTTAAAGTTGAAACAAGGCATATGGATATGTCATTCTTTTTGGCTCAAATGGAAGTGGAAGCAACTTTCGGTAGAATGCAAGTGATAACTTGTATAATATGTAAAGATTTAAAATTTACTCTACTTATAGCATATAAGCCGGTATAACAAGCTTCTAAACTTAAAAAATGATGGATCGATGTGAGGGTAATACAGTAAAACCTCATTAATTCGAACTCGGTTATTTCGAAACCCCGCATAATTAGGAGGATTTCTGCGGCACCGTATTTCACAATGTAAATTTTAGTGGATAATTTGAAGCGGCGGTCAGTACCAGCCCGGTTAATTCGAAAACTTTGGGTGCCATCTGCCAATTCCTGATCCCGATTTAGCCACAAATCTGCAGAAACTATGGCCCTTGGGAGCCACAAGACAATGCAATGTAGTGATACTAATGGGTGACAAGTGAAGCATCCCAGCCTCGCTGCTGCCAGCGCAAGAAAAAAACAAAACAAAAGGCGGTCTCGTGGTGAGCTGAAATGTGCGCCTGCGGAAGAAGACGTGCTTCACTGCAACACAATGGTGACACGTGGGCAGCATGACGCATGCTTCTCTCAACGTCAGGGCGTCATGATTTACCCATTCTTTCTGGGATAATAGAGAAATTAATAAAGGGGCGGTCTGACGGAATTCGCGATGTATGCGAACCTCCGATTGGCGGTTATTCCGGCAATTTGCACACTTGCACTGCTGGCGGAGTACCTGCCTGCAATGCCCACTTCGAAAACTTCATCAATGATCATCTTTTCCACCCAGAACACATGGCGAATTCCGTCACACTGGTCATTATTAAATTATTTATTTTAACAGAAAGAATGGGCGAATGGTCGCATCACGACGTGCTGACGCTGCGAGGAGCAGGTGACACGCTGCCCGCGTGTCGCCACTGTGTTGCAGCGAAGCATGTCTTTTTCCGCAGGCGCACATTTCAGTTGACCACGAGACTGTTTTTTCTTCCCTCTTTCTTTCTTTTTTCTAACGCTGGCAGCAGCAACGCCCGCCGTTTCCCCGGTTTAGCGGCAAAACTTTGGCTAGGTATTGCTGGAAAACATAACCCTTGTAGCCGCAAACTAGCAGGAACAGCAAACGACCACCTCAGGTTACTTCCA
This sequence comes from Rhipicephalus sanguineus, assembly GCF_013339695.2. Classification (NCBI taxonomy): domain Eukaryota; kingdom Metazoa; phylum Arthropoda; class Arachnida; order Ixodida; family Ixodidae; genus Rhipicephalus; species Rhipicephalus sanguineus. The sequence goes on along the minus strand of NC_051178.1, from coordinate 46,660,123 downwards.
GTAATTCAAAGTTCCTTGCATCCCGCTTTTTGTATGTTTGGTTAATATGAAAACCCGCTTAATTATATTTTTCACAGTCCCAGTGACTTTGAAATAACGAGGTTTTACGTATGTTCATTTAACCTTGCAGTGGGGTTGATGATGATGATGACAAACTTTATTTATGTACAGGCAAAGCTCCTGTGGATTGCCTCGTAGGGGCCTTGCTGATGGTCGGGGCCCTTAGTCCAGGGCTCCGCTGGCTCTTGCCATCCGCTCTGCTCTCTGAACGAGCCTGATCTGGTCGTCGAGGGCCGGGCTGGACAGCAGTGCCTCCCATTGCTCACATGAGGTGTTCATGTTGTGGTGTTCGAGGTCGTGTAGTGTGCACTCCCATGTAATGTGGTACAGGGTTGGTGTGGCCCCGCACCATGGGCATTCATCCCTGTAAGATGTGGGGTGCATGCGGTGTAGTGTGTGTAGGTTTTTGTAGGTTCCGGTTTGGAGTCTACGCCATGCAGTGGCCTCCTTCGTCGCAAGCTTTTGATGAGGTGGTGGATACCTTAGGCGTCGCCCTCTGTGGTAATTCAGTATTGTGGCATACTGGAGGTCAACTGGCTCCGGGTCCGCTGCAGTCGACGTAGGGAGCGCTCGGTTGTTGCAGTGGGGCTTCGCGGCAGTGCGGATTTCTCCTGGAAAGGTGTATTCACGGTATAGCACACTTCCACTGCAGTGAAACCATCTTTACAGGAGGGTTACATGCGGGTTATATATGTCTATTCATTCTTTTCGAATACTTCGAAATTTCCTAGAATTTAAATTCGTTTCAAAGCGAATACGAATACTGTAATATTAGTTCGAATATTCGAAGTGCTCGAATATTCGCACAAGCCTAGTCTCAACGCGTTGGCTGTCTCGGCATGCTCCTGCAATCGGTTTCCGCTGGCTTCTTAAAGTTTCGTATTTGCAGAAAGCGACTGTTGGCTGTCGTAGGCAGTTTCGTGACCTTCACTCGCTGTGTGCTTGTGAGCCGTGATGTCTCTACACTCGCACCGTTCGTGAATCCTGCTGTGGCACATGGATACTTCAAAAACAAGTACATAAAGAGAGGGACGTGCTGCACACAGATAGAAAGAAAAACAAAGAACTGTGCGCAGCAGTGGGCGGAGGGGAGGGGGGAGCGAACCGAGGGGGGTCGGCATAATAAAGAAAAAAAGAAAGAAAAGATCTACGGGCGAGGAGGCGCTGTGCGTCGGTTTGTGGGACTGCAGCAGATGAAAAGTAGGGGGCGCGCTTATTACACGGCAGAAAAATAAAATCCAAATTTCGACCACTAAAGTTGGGGGTGCATTTATTATGCGAGTGCGTTCATTACGCGAGTAAACACGGTATGTACAAGTTTTTAGTGTTACATCTAACTGATGCTTTTTATATTGTAAGCTCACTTGTTATCACTTCAGGGAGTCGCGATTTGTGAAAGCGGAGGGGCGCAGACGCGCAGTTATCATTATAAATATGTGTCTGAACAGTAAATGTCCAGTTGGAAGTTAGCGCTTGTGTGTGCTGCTTTTTTTTTTCATTCCTTGTCTCTGAAGTTTGCGCTAAAGTAGTATCCATACACAAACATAATCAATAGAGCTGTGCGAATAGCAAAATTTTGGGTGCGGGGCGAATTTGAATATTAAAGTTTAAGTGCAAATCAAATTGAATATTTTAAAAATGTTTTTGAAATACTTCGAAGGGAAATTGCTGAAAAAATGTTGCAGAAGTTCCCTAAGTGTATATTCTTGTAAGATAAGAACATGAAAGCATTTGTTTTGGCTAGCTTGGTAAAGCTCTGGAGCGGTGCTGCCAAGTGACATTTCCCAGTTGCCTTATAAAGAATGAGGCAATACAGAGGCCGAAGTGTGTTTGTTTACATGATTTGGTGCAACCAAAGTGCTGTGGAAAACACTTTACATGCGAAAGGGAAAGGCGCTATTTCTTCGACCTCTCCTTCTCCTTCAACTTCTGTGTAGCATAGGTCGGCAAACTCACTCATGAGTCGACTCACCCAGACTCAGATCAAGCCGTGAGCCCGAGTCTGTGTGAATCCTGGTGAGCAGTATCCTGATGAGTTTGAGTCCGAGTGAGTCCGTTTGAGCAAAATTTTAGTGAGTCTGAGTCCGAGTGAGTCCAGTCGAGGAAAATTTTGGTGAGACTGGGTCCCAGTGAGGCCTCAACGTGAAATATATTGATTGAGTGAGTCTGAACGAGCTCCACATTTTTTGCCTACCTATGGTCCTATCAACTCAACTTCAGCAATACTATCAGCCTGCTTTCGGCTGACATTTATGCTCACATCTGTTCACACATACCTCAACAGACTAGCGTTTATACACCAGCTCAATATTTATTGATCAGAGGAGTGAGTTATGGGGTGGGGGGTGGGTGAATCATATCCTTCAATAAAAGATGTCCTTACGGGACTCTGAAGGCATGAGATGAAAAGGGGCCAATAAGAGCACCGATTATGTGAAATAATGGTTCAAAGAGTATTGGTACCGTGGTCAAAAAAGTTAATTATATGCTAGCAGACTCATGAGTCGACTCACTCGGACTCACTCAGGCTCAGACCAAGCCGTGAATATGGGTGAGGAATATTTTCGTAAGGTTGAGTCCGAGTGAGTCCGATCGAGAAAAATTTTTATCAGCCTGAGCCAGAGTGAGTCCCGTTGAGGAAAATTTTTATGAGTCTGAGTCCGAGTCAGCCCTAAGTGCAAAATATATTTCATGGGTGAGTCTGAGTGAGCTCCACGTTTTTTGCCAACCTATGCTGTATAGGCCCAACTGATGTGACGGGAAAGGGCGTGCTGCCTTCAAGTCTATAGAGTTCTTCATCTGCTGCGCAGATTATCCTCTCCTACTCCGTGGCCGCGAGTAATTTCTGCGACATTTGTTGGTGCTGGCGCCAGTTCTGGTGCAAAAGGTCATGTGCTTCCCACGCACTGCTTTAGCCGACGCGGGACGAGTGCATGTCTTTGCAAACCTGGCTAAGTAGTGCTTTCATGGTAAAATGTAGTGCAGAACATGGCCAAAAACAAAATAATTCCTTTCGCACGGTAACCCGTAGACCTGGCAGCAGTGTGAAAACGAAATTGTGCTGCTAGCTGTCGCGTAGTGGCGTGGGGCAATATTGGAACGAGCCTGGAAAACTTGATATTCCGCCATTTTTAGTGTGATACTGACGAATTTGATATCGCAGGCTGGTTTCGCGGCGCCAAGGCATTATTCAGAAAGCACATTTAGCAAAACGAAGCACATTTAGAATAAAACCGAGACCACGTTCACGGGATTAACAGCCGACCGTCACTAGCAGATGTAGTGACATCGAAATGGCAATGGAATGCATTTTACAGCCAGCCCACTAGGTGTATTTCGTACTCAACTAAGGAATGTCCGTGTCAAATATGTTCCCAGAGAAGTGGAAATAGTGCAAGCCCCTTTTGTTATAAAAGCTCATATGAAAGAAAAGTTCTTTTGCCCACTGAGGACAGCTACGTCGCGTCTATTTTGCATGCCCAAAACCTGTGTCCATGATTGGTGCAAACATTGGAAGGTCATCAGCTGCACACATCCACCAGGAAAAGTGTCTACGGGCCGAAAATGGTAAAATATCCGGACCTCGATCACAAGCTTACAGGTGTTCTCAAGCAACTCCGTGTAAACTGAGTTTGTCAAGGTAACGGCCCTTGAATCGGCACAAAATCGTGGCATATCCAAAACTGAATCATCGAAGGAAAGGAACTGCCAGCAGAATAAATTTCACTTTCTGTGAGGGTGAATTGTGCTTGCGTTTTACAGCGAAAGCTGTTATGAGATCATTTCACCGGCCGTTTTTGGCGCCGTAGTTGTCCGCCGCCGCCGCCGGTGTCCGTAACCACTATCGCTCGAAATTTAAAAAAAAAAAAAAACGAAATAAGAAAGAAAATTCCAGGATGGAACGAGGTTCGAACCTGGGCCCTCTGCGTGGGAGCCCAGTATTCAACCTCTGAGCCATGCCGGTGCTTGAAACTGCTTTGCAAAAAGGTCCTATACAGGCTTCATGTCGGGAAAGAACCACATTAGCATATGCAATATAGCGTGGTAGAAGAGTAAAATAAGCACCAAGCGTCGCACAACGCGAAATCTGTAACCAGGCGTCACACAATGCGAATTGCGCAACAAGTAGGTTGTTGAATGCTTCCAACCCATTACAAAGGGCTCCGCCATAATTCTTCATCATCATCAGGCACAGCATCAACAAAGTGCGCATAATGCCTTATATGGGTTTAGCAGGTACCGACGCTCTCCGTAGAATGACGAAAAATGGCACAGTGCCTGCTGCCCTACTTCTCAAAAATTACAATGATTTATGGCGTAGTGGGTTCCTCGCAAGTGCACTTGTATTGGTTGCCAAGGAAGCCCATAAGCGCATGATCCACTTCCTCGGGGTCTCAGTAAAATTACAATGATTTATAGCGTAGTGGGTTCCTCGCAAGTGCACTTGTATTGGTTGCCAAGGAAGCCCATAAGCGCATGATCCAATTCCTCGGGGTCTCAGTAAAGTTCTTCGCCCCCCCCCCCCTCCCGTCTCTCTCCCACGTCAACGTATGTTATACAGCATGACGGGAGAGGGAAATAGCGACCAGGCGTCACCCAATGAAAATTACATAACTGGTGAGCCGTTTAAAGATTCCAACTCATTACAAAGGGCTGAGCCATAATTCTTCATCGTCATCAGTCGTCGCGTCAACAAAGTGCACATAATGCCTTACAGACGTGTAGCTGGTGCCTCGCTTCTCCGCAGAATGACGAATAATGGCTTAGTAGGTGCTTCCTAACTTCACAAAAATTGGGATTTATGGCGTAGTGGGTACCTTTCTAGTGTACTTGTATTTTAGCCCCAAGAGAGCTTAACGGGCTCTAGAAACGCCGCTTTTCCAGCTTTCGCTGTGACTGTGCTGCGGGTTCAGCGCAGGCCTGGCGTTTTTTTGAACTTTTTTCTTCTTCTGGTTGTAAAATTTGGGAGCGCGTTACATTCAATCAAGTACGATATAAGCAGGTGCTGCACTTCGCACTTTTAAGCTGTACTTTTTCTAGCCTGCGCACTGATCGAGCTAACTGTTCTAATATAGCGTTAGAGTGCTGTGACGACCGTTAACCATTTGATAGATCGAAGTTCGCGAGGAGAATTGGGTTTACGCGCATCATTTAGAAGTGCTGCGATATGATTTTCAGCTAATGAAACCTTTATATGTATTTTCCGAAAGTTCATATATTTCAAATAGTAAAATTCTAGTGTGAATCGAATCGAATAGCAAGCGCTATTCGGAAAATACTTGAAAGTTTGAATATTTGCACACCCCTAATAATCGATAAAATATCAGCATGCGTTTCTGAGTGACAAACATGTCACAGCTGTGCACACCATCACTAACAGCTCCACTGACAGCCACCGATAGGGACAGTAGGCCTAGCTAGGCGGATGTTGTTTGCAATCCACCATGAACGCATCACAAAGTGCTTATTTTTGTTGGTACAATTAACAATGGTCCTTTATTTTTCTTGTTAATATTTTTCATTAGATTTCGAGGTGCCTCAGTGTGAGGAACAAACACAGAAGCAAAGTGAGCCACTTCTCCAAGTGTCTGTTTCAGGGTTACCAGGTTTGGCTGCCCTGTGCCCAGGCCCGTAGCCAGGAATTTTTTTCGGGGGGGGGGGGGGGGGGGGCACTTGCTGGAAACCTTGATTATTTGAGAAAAATGCCTATTTTCATTATTTATTTTTGGTAAAAATCCCTACCTCACCAAATTTTCGGGGGGGGGGGGGGGGGCAAGCCCCTAGTGCCCTGTGCCCAGGCGCTTCCCAGTAGGTGCTTCCCAACTTCACAAAAATTGTGATTTATGGCATAGTGGGTACCTTTCTAGTGTACTTGTATTGTAGCCCCAAGAGAGCTTAACGGGCTCTAGAAACGCTGCTCTTCCAGCTTTCGCTGTGCCCCCCCTCCCCTGGCTACGGGCCTGCCTGCCTGTGCCAATTTGGTCACTTTTGTAGGCCGGTGGGGGCAGAAAAAACATCTTTACTACTTTTTGGCTACCTTCGTGTTCCTTCGATTTGAACAAAATTATTAATGTGTTGTGACGTTGCAGCCGCTGGGGTTCAAGTATGTGGTGTCAAAACGTGGCGATCAAGGCGTGTTCCCAGCTTCCTAAATTGAATTTGGTGCTTGCTTTACACCAGGAGTCTTAAACTCAACTCATCCAGCGGGCCACAGTCACGAAATTTAGTTGCAAAGACGGGGACAGCGAAGGAGGTTGCAGGCGGGGAGGGAGAGGGGGGGGCACATGCAGCCCACGACCCCTGCTTTACACAAAAGAAATTACTTTTGGATACGTCGCTTGGACTTGCGAGAAAACTGTTGCATGAGGCCTCATATTGCATACCGCCTATTGCTGAACGCGACTTTAAACTGTAATTGGTAAGAGAAAGGGACCAGTGAAAGCACTCCGCGTACACAACGCCCTTCACTCATCGACATTAGAAATCGAACATCTGACGAGATGTCCGCATTATTTCTTAGAATTAGGTCAGGAGTAATAATTGTTCAGACTTCGTCATCACACAGGAAACATTTGCGAAAGGGACTGCAATTTATGCTTGAATCACAGCAACAATGACTTTGGGAACACTCATCTAGTAATTTTAATTGTCGCAACAAGTCTGGTACTTTACTCTGTTTCAGGAAAGAGCGTCATGTATGCAACACAGGAAGAAACTTAGTCATCCTGCATGCAATGGTTGCTAAAGTCAATTATTTATGCTTTAATCTCAGCAATTACAATTTTCAAGGGTTCTTGCTGTACTTTTTTACATTTCCACTAAAAGGATCTTGTGTTTAGTCATTTAAATAAAAACGTCTTAGCTGTTTTCACACACGCATGGCTACTTGTGGCTACTTTTACTGCCCTTGGCTCAAGTAGGCTACTTTTTGGATAGTTCTTCAAATTTCTTGGCTGTTTGCTTACTTTTTGACCTGGCAACCCTGGTTGGTATCATTAAATGCCCTCTCATCACTCCTTCCGGTTCTGTAAGTGGTTTGGTACTATGTGCTGCCTTAAAAAACCAGAACACCACTGCAGGAGTTGCTTTATCCGATTGGGAACTATTCTTTGTTGGAAACGAATTGTAGTGTTTGTTTTTAATGCTGTTGTGAGCAGGGATACTGGCAAATGCATCATCAGGGAAGACTGCGAAACGGCGAGGAACCAGCTGACTACGAGTACTGCGCTGTCATTGGCTGCGGCAATATGACAGTACGGCCGTTGGACAACAGGTTGCACTACGAAAACCTACCCAGTCTGTGGTGTGCTTCTCCGGAGCAACACGGCAGTGTTTTGTAATGTCGTTTTACTTACACGGAGCAGCAAACGTTGGCTTTACTGCATTCGACGCGTCTTCTTTTGACACGCAAAGCTTGCCGCGGAAGTTTACTCCATACGGTCTTTAGTATTGGCATATGCTTTCTCAGTTAAAAGTAGCTGTCACATAAGTAGTGCCAGCCTTCATGAGCTGCCTTCCTCTGCACAGGTAATGTTGCTCTCCCTTGAAGCTGGTGGTGTGGGCCTGAACCTGGTTGGTGGCAATCACATGTTTGTGCTCGACGTGCACTGGTGAGTAGAACATATGTGAAGCGGGCACAATGAGTCTAGGGGAGGCCTGGTTAGTCGTTGAATATATTTTAAAGGGCCCCTAAACCACCCAGAGGTCGAAATTTAGTTGTGGTGTTGCAGTTGTGCATGGGTCTGCAACAAACGTGTAGCCGTGAGAATTTTTCAAAACTGTGCTGTAATAGCGGAGTTACACGTGTTTGATGATACTGCCGCGCACGCTTCTTTTGTTATTTTTATGTAACTAGCCCGTTGCACACTTAGCCACTGCCTTGTGCAAGCCGCACCCTAATGTCTGGGAAGCTTCCAGATTGTTAGAATCTTCTTGTAGGCGTGAGCGTGAAAACACGAACAGCTGAGATTATTCTGGATCTAACGCGGCCACCAGCGATAAGGCTGGAATGTTCTATGCCTCATGTATAAATGGCGATGTGCCTTGCTGCAGAGCAGTTTTTTTCGACGGCTGACGCTTTGTTCGCCACAATCAGTGTACAGCGTGTATTGCTGTAGTTTGATTTTCCGTCTCTTGGCCACAAGTTCGGCCAAATACAGAGTTTCATCTTGGACACGCCGACTGGTGCCTTCGTCGACGTAAAAAACAAGTGAAGGCCTCTTCTGTATTGTCATGACCCCGTGACAATACAAAAGAGGCCCTCACTTGTTTTGCTCTTTCCTTCGCTATGCTCCGTTTGTTGGCTCGTCTCTCCACCTGGCTGAGTACTCCTCCTCACCGTGTGAGGAGAAAGAGTGGCGAGTGCATGTACCTGTGTGCAGACAAACAGGTTTTGTAGATGACATGGGCAGACGACAGTGTTGACGTCACGGCAAACGCTGAGGGGCTGAAGATTGCTGAAAGACCCAGAGAGGAGAAGGGATTGTTTCTTCGAAACACGGCAGCTCGTAGTGCTGCCACGTTTGGCGTTGTTGATTGTGACAGTATATTCTGAACTCAATGCGCGCGTTTACTTGAAATGTTAAAAAATTATCGGAGGTAGTTCAGGGGCCCTTTAAAGGCCAACTTTCCTGAAACTTCATTATGGCTAATTTGGCTATAAATGAACCCACAAACACTATTGAAGCAATCCTAGAAAAGCCACAAGGCGGGTAAATGTGTCATTTTTCTGATTAACAACATCTAAGCAGTGCCTGAGAAAACACAACATGCGCCTGGTGGTTAGTGGCTATGACTCAAGGTTAAGTACCTCACCTCCGAGATGTTTTAATGGCTTGTGGGCAGCCATGGGCACCGCCTGATCACATAGGTCTTACTGCGGAGCTGTGCTTTTAAGCATCAAATGCTTTTAGCTCCCGTTGTCGGCGACCTTCAAGCGGCCTTGAGTCAGATGCCAGCGCCGGTATCCGGGCGCTACAAACGAGTCATCCTGGCATTCAGACGAGTTCATATGGGCATTGTGGACGAGATATCCGGGCATTCAGCCCAAAAGTTTAAGTGTGGTCTTTGGCTGTCACCCCTTCTTACAGGACTGCATTACGTACCCTGGCAGTGGTCCAAAGAAATTAGACAATATATTGCTTCGCAGTTCTTAGTGTTTGTTCACACTGCTACTGAAGCTGTAACTTCTTGTATGCTGAACCCTTAGTTACCATTTACAACAGTGACGTTCCAAAGGCAGATAGGGCACCATACACTTGCTCTTTTAAGTGCCAGTGCCCAGTGTGTGCTCCTTTGAATGCCAGCAGCGGGCAAGCAAACAGGTTTCGTGGTACGAGTCGCTGTATTTTGTGAGAGATGGCACCACGGTTCCATGCGGCGCACCAGCCTGCTGTTGCATTGTGGCCACATCAGCCACATACACCAGGCAAAACCCAAGATTTATCTCGCACAGTGACAGCAAACAACTGCTGTCTATATCAGGGGTGAGACGGCTGAAATTGAATTGAGAGCAGTTTTTGGAGCGGCACAATTTCGATTTTGGAGCAGAAGAACCTTGATTTGGAGCAGTTAGCGGCATTTAATATGTTGTCCTAAGAGCTCGAAAATGCAAATTTGAAAGCAACTTGGGGGGACAAGTGCATATTTTAATCGGCTTAGAAAACACACAACACTGAAACATGAAACAGCCTTTGGAGAAAGTCTTTTTAACAGATTATTGCCAGGCATGAACTACGCTACCTTTTTACGTACCACGCGACCTTAGCCCTAGTAACAAACATATGAAATAATTGAAAAAAGGTTCTGGAAACATCGTTCAGCTCTAACATTTGGAACAAAAAAAAAACGAGAGAATCTCACTTATCAAAAATTTTAAAAATTGTGATTGCACAAGAATTGCGATTACATGGTGGTATGCGCAACCACTGTATTAGCACTGCTGGCGTTAGCCTGTAGCAGAAGAACCTTGATTTGGAGCAGTTAGCGGCATTTAATATGTTGTCCTAAGAGCTCGAAAATGCAAATTTGAAAGCAACTTGGGGGGACAAGTGCATATTTTAATCGGCTTAGAAAACACACAACACTGAAACATGAAACAGCCTTTGGAGAAAGTCTTTTTAACAGATTATTGCCAGGCATGAACTACGCTACCTTTTTACGTACCACGCGACCTTAGCCCTAGTAACAAACATATGAAATAATTGAAAAAAGGTTCTGGAAACATCGTTCAGCTCTAACATTTGGAACAAAAAAAAAACGAGAGAATCTCACTTATCAAAAATTTTAAAAATTGTGATTGCACAAGAATTGCGATTACATGGTGGTATGCGCAACCACTGTATTAGCACTGCTGGCGTTAGCCTGTTCTCTTTAATATCAAAGCCCTCCTTGAGTAGTGTAAAGCACCCGCCAACTATACACTGCATACTTCAGCCACCGCGCAGCGTAAGCAATGTGTTCACTTAAACGAAGCGCCGGACGTACAGAGGCCTGTTTTATTTTTAGCAAAACAAAAAAGGAGGCATGTCAGTCGCACAGCGAAATAGCCGTTGATCGATACACCGGTCGTAAAGCTAAGCCTAAATGCTCGTGTAGCCCACAGCCAGCACGAAGCGACGCCTCTTACGTGCATCAAAGCGCTCGTTGTGCGTTTTGATTACAAAACCGGCATAGAGCAGTGGCAAATCATCGTGTATGAAAACTGTGCCACGTGAACGGCGACGCACCATGAGCCATGAATAAAGCGCCGAGGTGCCCGTTAATGTCATTTGAAGTGGTTTGAACGCTCACGAGCATGAATTACCAGTGCTGCACATGTTCTGTCACCGTTGGTCTGCAAATTGTGCAAGTTTTATGGCGCGTACTAAATGAATCTTTAGTGCTGCTACCACGAGGGTCTCTGGCTATTCGCAGACACCCGATGTGCGGATGCAGCGTGCAATGGCTTCATTAAATGCAAAATGCTATGCAAATTTGTTTGTCTAAATAAATTAATTAATTGCTAATGGGGGTAAAACGGGAGTGGGTTGCATTCGTTCTGGCCGCTCGTGGAACCCTAAGATGTACTTCGCGGAACCCAGTTTGAGAAGTGATGCGCTAGAGCATCGCGGAGACGCGTTGCATTCAGGAAGCTAGTTGACGCAACAAGGTACTCGCCCACGGCAAATGCTTGCGTAGGTGACCACGCGCAGCAGAATAGACACGAAAACCGCAGCAACCAGAGGAACACGCTACGCAGAGCAAGCAACGTGAGTTAACCCCGCTACTCATGCGACTCGGTAGTTTTCGCTAAGTGACGGTAGCGGCAGAGCACACAGCCTAGCGAGTAGAAGCAGCACGCTCGGGGCACGGCAGCACATTTTTGCGGGGTCACGCATATTTACAACCGTCCAAAGGAGATTATGGCGGCACCTTGGGAGCTTTCATTACAAAGGTGCATAGAAGAAACACGCTTGGGCACTTCTATGTGTTCCTGGCGCTGCTTGGAAAATCATGTTGTCAACTCAGCCTAATTTCCCCACTGAATGGCTGTTTTGGAGCAGTGCGGTGCAATTTTTGGGATTTTTATACTTTTGGAGCAGCTTGGCGCAGGAAAACGGAATCGTATCAAAAATGCGCAATATGCGCAGCTGTCTCACCCCTGCCATATGGATGAGTGCACATGATTGTAGCCAGTATAATCTCCAACCAATATGCTATGCCAGTCTACCCTTGATTGTGGGAGAGCCAGCCATTTTTCTAGCTATGCAACATTTCAAAAATATTTTGGCAGCTCTATTTTATTACCTTTCTGTGACACTCTTACTTCAAGTGTAAAGTTTTGCACAAAGGATTGTCTACATCACCACTACCTTAAACAGAGCTCTTTTTGAAACAGTACAAAATTTTATTGCTGTGTGCCTTTCAAGGCTATTACGCGAAGCTCTACTGCACTGCTCAGGCAAGGCGTGACGCTTGTGGAAGATATATGTCCACACACATGCACATGCTAAAGATGTGTACTGCTCAGCGGACTATCAGTGTCTAGTGTCTCGTATTATCTAGGGTCCGGTGTCGTTATTAAAAGCTGTATGTTCGGGCCCTACCAACGCAGGTAGTTCCCTTCCATTTATGACATAATTAGTATACTACAGTTAAAAACAAATAATAATGTCCCCTATGCTCCCCTTGGCTTCATTGTCTATTAGGTTCATTAGGTTGTGTCTAACACAGTAACGGGCCCTCAGTCCATTTTCCTTCTTTAGTGTCTAACAAAACCACCCAACTTGTTCAACAACAGATTTCTATGGAACAAGTGGTGCACAAACAACAGCATTGCTCAGAGAAGGAGTGATGTGCAGACTGGTATGCATGAATCAGAAATGGCCATTGCTGTAAATACTAAAATGGCAAATAGCAAAAGTGAGAACTGCTGTCAAATGTCATAGGCTAGAATGGTGAGGACACCATCAAACTTGACTGACACATTTGGCCGTACTTCCAGGAACCCTGCGCTGGAAGCCCAGGCATTTGACCGTATTCACCGTGTGGGGCAGACCAAGACAGTTGTCATCAACAGGTGAATACCGAGTCACTGTCTACGTGTAATCAACAGGCGGTTTCTCTGGGAACTTGTGCAGTCCTCATCGAAACTCGAAACAGGTTTTTGACCTCTACGGCCTGTTTAGTTAGCTTCTTGAATACATACACATGGTAACAGTAGGAAGAAGTGCTTTGGTACGAACATCCCGCCTGGTTGATTTCTATCCTTGGAAATCTGCCCATCATCTTTAGGGGACAGCAGCTGGCCCACCACCAAAAACCAGCTCTGTTTGAAAAGAGATGGTTTATAAAGAGGACAACATTGCACTCTACTTGTGAAATTCCATATGCCACACACAACAGCAGAATTCGCTGAGATGACCACAATTTGTCTTCTATGTGTGGTTCAGAGCCACTTTCGAAAAACACCCGGTGATCAAAATAACCTGCTGTCCCTCACTATGCTGTGTCTCTGGTCAGAGTGTGGTTTTGGCACAGAGAAGCCCAGAACGCAACTTTTTAATTTAGCAACCGAACAACAGACATTGGTTTGATCCTACACTCAGCAAGAGTTTTTATATTTAAAAGGGCCTTGAAGAGAAAAAACTTTTTCAGCTGTGTTAGTGAATTATTGTGGTGCAATGCTAAAAAACCAACTCTTACTGAAAGAAGATGGTTGGTAAGCCTCAAGGCAGAAAAAAAGAAAGAAAAAAGAGAAACAGGTGGTGAAGCCACCTTTGTGATGCCAAACCAAGCTTGCTATGGCATCATGCATTTTGGTGATATCTTCTTGGGCCTAGTGATAGTTTCTGTGGCAAAACTTCACTACATAGTATTCCACAAAAGCACGAAAAACTGAACTTGGGAATTTTCATAAACCTTTACTGAGCCATGACGGGCTAAACATTTTTAAAAAATTCAAAATCTGTGACATCATACTGATATATACCTTACCAGTTGTTTAGCACGAAGTTTTAAAAACGAAATTTCTCTTCTGTTAATCTACCTATTGTATCAATTAGAGTTCCTAATTTAGCTAGACTGATTATGCTTTTTCTATTTTGTGTTTTTTAACTACAAATCCTTAAATCTGTACACATCTTTTTCTTTTTTAGCTTTCTGCTATGTATTCACAGGTAAATGGCTTCTCATTGCAGTCAGGTTTGTCTGTTATGCCAACTACATGCGGGTAAAGTAGCCTGAGTCAGGCACATTACCTGTTGTCTCAGTACTTTCTTCTTCCTTTAAATAAACAAACTTTAAGAAAGATGGCACTTAGAGCAGTCATAGAGAACACAATCACTGACCAAACCGATGTTTCGTTGTCTGTCTCCAGGCTCATTTGTGCAGGCACCATCGAAGAGCGCATTCTGGAACTGCAGAAGCACAAGCAGCGGCTCGCGGAATCTGTCGTTGCACGGAGACGCCTGACAGCCAACGACTACGACTTCCTCTTTGCCACAAGCTCTTGACTGAATGCATAGATTGTAAAGTAAAACCACAGAGACATTTTGGTTCCACGTTATTTAAATTTTCTACTGTGATCGGTGGCTTTGCACTCATGCTTTATTTTTGTTGTGGTTGTGTTTTAGGCTATGTAATAAAATATTCCACTGTTGCATCTACATCTTGAACCTGGTTTCTTGTTCTGCGCCTTTTTCACATTTCACTTGCACATACTGGTTCACACAGTTTTCCTACTGCACCCTCCCCTTTATGCGTTTTTGCGACACAAATTTTCGAAAAACCATCTTTGATAGATAATGGAGCTCCATCTCGCCATGCTTACCCTGTTTATATAAAAAAACTGGTGAGGGGTAAAGTATGTAGGGAAGGGTGTTTCAGATCCACCACTGTGAAATCTGTGGAGGGGCAAAGCAAGCAGTGTGCACAGGTGTTTCCCACAGCAAAATCGCTGCTAATGGGCAATGACAGACAGAAGAAAGATTAGACACAGAGACCCGCAGTCCGGTTTTAGTTAACGTGCACACTGCGAATCTTTATTGTTCAACTACGCACAAATCCCCCACCGGCACTACATTGGAGGTCAAGATCCAGTGCCTATATATACGGGGTGGCTGGTGAACGGTCGTGCAGCGCGAGCAGTTTGTTTTTTTAATCAAGAAACTCGCTAGCAGACTCTGCCTACGTCAGTGTCTCTCGCAAGCGAGGGTGTCTTCTCATTCTTTGCGAGCTGTTAATTCAGTGTTCATCACAAAAAGAGTGTTTCCATAGTCAACGCGCGCCATTCGCTCTCTCTCACCACACGACGAGCGGTGATACGGTGGCGCCCTCTCTTGCACTCAAGCAAATAGATTCTCCTGACAGCAGACGATGATGCACGATGCATGCCGACACGCCAAGACCTTAAGGTGCTTCGCCCCTAAAAATGTTGATAATATGGTAGTGCACTGCATACAATTTACACTAAGTAACTAATACATACATAATTCATTACTTTTAGACACATTTCAGTTGCACAAGAGCTAAAAAAATTTTCACTTGCAGGTATGCCTGAAACTACCACTATGGTAGAATCTCATTGGAATCTAAAGGAATTGGGACAATATGTCCCATTTAACAGGATATTTCTTTTACGGAGAAATATGTGTAGCAGGTCCAGCACCCATATACAAGACCAACTGTATAAGTGATTTCCATTTACTGACATTTTGCTGTATATTAACCTAATCATTTCCAATAATGGCTCCATGATATGTACTCATGAGTAATATGAAAGGGAATACTGAAATCACCTTCAAAAGGTCATAAAGGCTAAATGGAGGAACCAAGCTTAAAGCATAATGCAGAATGTTCAAGTGTAAAGATCCCTCTTGCAGACCAACATGGCAGATTTGTGTCTGCTCGTCACGAGTAATCATTGCCCAAGTATAAGCTTCATGTTTCCTGTCATATCGCTCACAACTGTACTTACAGTAGTTAGATTAACATTAACACACTGTGTCTGGCGCAGCTTAGCCTCAGTTGCTTTTGTACCATTAAACTTAGCCTCAGTTGCTTTTGTACCATTAAACCCAATTTAACTAACTAACATCAGATTGACATCATCGTGGCCGCTATCTCGAAGTGCTGACATGTTGAGAAGCTAAGTAAAAAAAAAAAACAGCAAATCCATAATTAAAAGTGGTCACCATCAAAAACCAAGTGGCTCATAATTATTATGGTTTCAACACATGAAGCCTTGGAATATTATCAAAAAGCAAACACTTAACGCGTTATAATGTGGTGCTCTAGTGTGATCATGGAGTCCGTCTTTGGGTACTGTCACAGAGAGCTCTTGTTAAGCATCTTGTTCCTTACGTATCATTTTTTTTTTCTTCAACTTTGATGTGAGAAAGGTGGAGAGGTCCTTGCACACAACCAGCTTATCTTACAGCAGAAGTTCTCGTATGTTACTTTCTTGAGCTGTCCTAATGAAAACCAGCAGGAATCAAGCCAAGGAATGTATAGCGAACATTATTGTACTGTTTTAAGTGTGCTGTAGCAAGTATGATATAGATGCAAAAAAGTGAAGTGGAATAAAAGACAACCTGCCGGCGGCAAGAGATCTTTTCGTCTACTTCACTTTTTTCACATCTATATCACAATCACTACCACACACTTAAAACAGTACAATAATGTTCGCTATACGTTCCTTGGCTTGATTACCTGCTGGTTTTCGTTAGGGTTGTGTCAAACAAACAAATGAGTTAGGACGTTAAACCCCAGATATTATTATTAAGCAAACAAATGAGCCTTCAAAATACTCTTCTTTCATTTCTTGAACTGTCATGGCTTCTGTAAGCTGTATTGTCAGTATGTTTCTTTGTTGAAAATTACTGAAAAGCTCTTCTTTTTCCACCGAGGAGTTGGCGCTAGGTGTGCAACTTTATTGTGCATGATTTGTCATGACTTCATCGTCAGGATGTGTTCTGGTTTACTGTGCAGTCATTATTGGTCAGTTACCTAAGGTCCATCGTGAGCCCTTCATTTTTGTAAAAAGGTTTTGTTTCCATCAGCAGTCACCAAACATGCTTCGCCCGGCAGTTTAAATAGGATGACCATGTACCATTTGTAACATTCATAACTCTTCCCTTTCAGATCTCCCATAGTCAGGTACAACTTAAGAAAACTAGAAAGACCCGCTGCGGTGGGCTAGTGGTTATGGCTAGTGCTGACCCAAAGATTATGGGATGGAATCCCAGCTGCAGTGGCCATATTTCGAAAGAGGCCAAATGCTAGTGGCCCATGTGCTTAGATTTAGGTGCAGGTCAAAGAACCCCATGTGGTCAAAATTTTTAGGGCCCTCCACTACGGTGTCCCTGATGCTAATTGTTGGGATTCTATGTCCCAAAACCACAATATGATTAAGTCCAGAAAGGCCCCTGCCCAAATGTACGGCAGTTTATACTGGCTCCACGACTGAAGAAATGGTCCCGCTCATGCTCTAGGCAATGTTTTCCGAAGGCGGTGCCACCGGCCGTCTGCTTCGTGATGTCAGTTTAGAGTGCATGCCCATTGGTGCAGGCTTGCATGTATCCAGCATTTCTCATCATCCACCTTTGAGGAAGAAATGCCACAGACTTCTACTAAAGTTGCACCCGACTGTAATGTCGTAAGGATAAATGTTGTGGCTCTAAAATGCTTCAAGTTGACTACAAAGGCATTGCAGAACCTCTTCCAAGGAAGGTAGCCATTTGTCCATGCATATAAGGTCATTAAGCAAGTGTTGTTATTAAGTGCAATTTACATTAAGCGACCACCTTCTCTCACTTAGAGCAACCATCAATTTTAACTATCATGACATAGGTGTACCATCTTTTGAGAAAAGAATATGAGATACAAATTGTGCAATGCTGTGTCAACACCAGTGTGCACAGCATTGAACAAAGGCGAATAGATTCAAAATTAAGGTTTCCATGTAGTCCTACTGTCAAACATGCATACTGTACGAAGCCATCGTTTTCCTCAAGAGATTCCTCGTTCCTCTGCAACTGCAATTAGCAAAGCACTAACAAACAGTCTGTTTGGCTGCATATAAATGCCATAGTGCAGCATAAGGTGAGCCAATATTCCATTTACAAGAGCTTTTAAGCCAAAGTGGAACGGTTAACTCTGCATTAACCAGAGCCTTTTCAATGAGAATGCATTTTTTAAAATCTGCATTGTGCAGGAAACAGTTCACACCTTTGCTCTCTCCCTAAAAAAAAAATAGAAGGTGCTTAGAACTATCCAAGAATGCATAGGCAAAAGCCTGGTTTGACCAATAGCAATGTGGAAGGAAACACTGGGCCCACGCAGCGACATATACAAGTCGCACTGCAAGCGTGGTGCAGCCATTTGCAGAATGTTCTACGTGCGTGACTGCTGACAGTTCCCTCCCCTAGCCCAGTGCTGCTGCTTCCCTTTCCCTCAATGCCCTCCTATGCCACCGCTGAAATCTATTAATGAGAACAGACAGTCTAACAAAGAAAAACGAGCCCTTAAAACTAATCTTTTTCCTTCGCTGAAATCTATGTCCTCCCCGGCACTGCTGTAGCCTTTTTTGCACGTCTTGTGTTTGTCTTGTGCCTTTCTTGTGTCCTAAGCAACGACTTCCGGTCAGCCCCTGGACTTATCTTTGCGAAATTCAAAAAGTGTTTCTAAATTCAAAATAAAAACTACGACATCTATGGTTGTGGTTCAAGTCAAGAGTTATATTGGATACATATGATATTGAAGCATAAGTTTAGTTAAGATAAGGTCCAATAAACTGTCGGGGGTAATCAATATGGTTGAATGAGTTCACTGAACGAGCAGGTGGTTTTCTTGCGAGCCGTTGGGATCATTGCAGCACATGGTGGAGCAGATGTCAACCACACGCGTGGCCTCAATGATCCACTTTGGAAGCTCTACGAAACAAAGTTTGAATGCCGAGGTGCGAGTGCCACTGCTACACACCTAAGTCAAGGATTAGGATCGCAACCAGTTTTGTTTTTTTTTTCACTCACGCAAACACCTCCAAGATGAAGTGGAAGCTTGTGCACTCGCGTCATACTTGTTGTACCTCAGTGCCTCACAACATGACCTTGAAGCAATTATCTGAGGCTTTTGCCTTAAAATAAAAAACACGTGTCGCATGTGCGACTTGCCATCAGAAAGCTGAGATACTGTAGACATGCGAAGTGCTTTTCTACTTGTTGAATGCATAGTTTATTGTATGACTTGTCTTGGTAAAAAAACCTGCAATGACGACTACTTGTTGCAGGTTTGTTGAAGAACAGGAGAAGGAAAAGTGTCACTTGCAACAAAGTTTATTCTACAAGGGTTTTGAGGTGGGCTAGTTGGTTCATGGATGGGACAAAAAACATCAGGACACAATCCTGTACGTTGATAGTCAGCGCTGTGTCCTGTATGTTCTTCGTCCCGTTGTCTGCGCTGTTCTGCCACAAAGTTTATTCCGAGTGGACACCACTTTTCTGACCAAGGTGCCAGCATGCACAAATGCATTTGCATACTGAAATGAGATTGGATAAAAAAGTAACTAATATTGCAAGGATTACGATTCATGCTTATTTTAAACATAAATCTGAGAAATTTATTTTCAATCTTTTGCAGAACCACGTACATATTGCTAATGCAAATACCATCCATCCATAGTTTCTTCCAAGGTTGTGTGCCTTCATTAACATGAGCAATTAAGTAGTTTCTTCATGCCATTTTGCATTTTTTTCACAATAACGAACTGGTTTTGCTGCCTGTTGCCAATATTTGACAACAATGCAAACTATTTTACCAAACAATGCAGAAGACAAAAATTCTGTTTTCTAAAACTGTAGTCAGCGCAAAATCTTTTTAAGCAGCTTGTTGGTATATGCATAAAAACTCGCAGGTTCCTCATGCATTTGCCTAAGACGACTCAAAGGCGAAAGCCATCTTCTTCTTCTTCTACTCAGTCGATGTATTGATACTCCCCCGCCTCCCTCTAAATGCTTACATGGTTTTGCATTGCCTCCAGGATCGAAGGCATTGTAAGCTTTCTCCACCTCACCTGGTCTTACACTGCCTCCATGATCGGCCAACGTTTGACCAAGCGATGTCGTGACGACATCATCATGTGACATCACAAATTTTGGCAATCTGTGACGTCATCACATGATGATATTTTGCATCACTCGTGTTGACGCCGCCCACGCTGACAGTCAATTTTTGCGTTTGACGAGACATCCAAAGTTTCTGCCTTAAAAATTGGCTGTGCATTCATACTTTCCAGATGATTGGTTATGCTAGTACAATTGGCAATTGATCTTATAATGGGTGTTTTATAAGTTGTGATGATTATGAACAGCAACAGTGTATGAACTATCATACTAATGCTCATCACATTAAAACAAAGGCCACTGTACTTTTATTTTGGCTGGCTGACTGGCAGCCCCATGCTAAATAAATGGGACACTGATACACACATATTGTTGTCCAGCATGGTTCTTTTATTATATTATGTGCCACTGTTTTATTCAAACCTTTTAGATACCCCCTTGAGGTATGTTTAAAAACATGAAAAATCTCAATGCTGCAATGTCATTAACAAAGTGATGCCCTTCGTGATGCCCAGCCCCCATGTGCACAAACGTTCTTTGTTACCTTATCACAACCCCAACATCAACCACAAAGAAGAACAACACAAACGAAGATGTTTTCAAAGACTGAACCCACAGCAAGACACACACACTAGGAGGCAGTAAGTATGCTCCTTAACAAATATATGAAAGAAAAAGAAAATTACAACACCATATTTGCTACATCGAATCTGCATCAAAGAGAGCATTTCAAAAGAAGCATGCAGTTGCAACATGTTGCCTTATATTGCATCTTCAGATCTGTCATTGGAATCTTGAGCAAGATTGAAATACTACACGCAGCCTGAAGCAAAAACTAGGCGCTATATTGCACATCTTTTGGCTGGCTTTGTTTGTACTTGTCAAGGTACAAAACAACATACAGTCTCTGTCAAAATAAATGAAGCCACTCTGGACAACACATCAGCCTACATGCAACACATGTAGCTGAGCTTCTGTTATGTGTGCACTCGCTTTGGCAAAGACAGATGAAGTTTCACTCAGTGCTTGGTATTACAAGTTGTTCATTGGGCAAAACATGATGCAGCCACCACATGGCAACACTGGTGCTACCAGTTGTTTCATTCATTCTGACAAACCATGCATGTGACTACATCAATGCTGACAACAAGTCTGTGGAGGCTTTTGAATAGAACGTAGGATAAATTGAAGATGAATAATATTGGAAAAATGGCTTCATTTACTGAATGGCATGTATTTGCTTCTTATAGATGTTAAACAACAAAAACATGAGCAAAAATGCTTGGCCTATTTCTTTTACTTTTACTTGCAGGTGAAGCAAATGGCCTCTGAAGTTGTTGGCTGGCATAGAACAACACTTCGAGTGGCTAGCAGACACTTGAGGCGCTGCTAGCCACTTGAGGCATGTGCAGAGGCCGTTTTTTTTTCTTGGCATGGAGTCAAAAATGGTCACAGTAACCAAGCATGTTAAACTAAAATTGAGTATTTTGAGTGATTGATAGTCAAGCTTTCAAACTGAATACTCTGGTTCAAAACAAGGTTGTTCGACCCAAATTTGAAGTTTTGAATAATCACACACCCCTGTGTATTTGTTCATGCGTGTTCAAGCATAAAACAATGTGCTGTGCACAATGTCAAAGCACTCTACATACATGTCACAGCTGGGTATTTTTTGCATGTGTCGGAGCACTGTTGCAGTCTCAAAGATTAGAACTAAAATCTAGAAAACCAAAACGTTGACAGCTGTTGGCATAAAGCATATATTTTGCTTTGTATGGCAACGTACATGCAGAGAAGACAACAATTTCGTATTCATAACTCTCTGTGTTGAGAAACCTGTCTCTTTAAAAAAAAAAGCCAATGTTAAAAATTGTCAACACATGCCATTGAAATAACCGACCGCATCAGGCCATCCTCCTTCGAAGAACAGAGGCAGTCTTTAAACAAGGCTTTGAGTAGACAGTGCAGCCAAACATCTGTGTCCTTCTAAACACAGAGCATTTGTTACATGCTGATGGAAGCCGGAACAAAAGCAATGAAAGGGGTCTCAATACTATGGTGATTGTTTCTATTGGCCCCATTAGGTGACGATTGGCCATGTTACAAACTGATGACCTGAAAAAACGAGTGTAGGAAAGGTAAACACAAAAGAAACAATATGTGATAAAAAGCCAAGGATTCTGTCGAGTAATTTCCGTCGTACGACCTGCACTACCCACATGCGAATGCAACACTGGTGAAATGATTTCTGCTGTCTAACAATATTGTATAAAAAGAATGCTTCTAGGCCTTTTCTGTCGCTGACAACCTTGCCTATGCAGAGTAAAATGTAACTCCCTACATACAGGCCAGCCAAATTCTCTCAGTTTTAATAGAGTATAAATAAAAACTTGCTGGGTCCCTTATGCATTCGCCTAAGACAACTCAAAGGCAAAAACTATCATCATCACTGATCACCATCTGCAGAGCTTGAGAGGTCACGCAAGTTTTTGTACTGCCCACCATGTTTTCACGGTCAGTGTATGATGAGGCATAAAAAACAAACATCTCTCTTGAAATTCATTAGTTGGTCCCCTTGCTGGCACTGAAAGCAAGGCCACTGTTGGACTAGCAAACCAGACAGTCAAGATCTGTGCTATCCAAGTGGCTAGAACTGGAGAGTAGAAGATTGAAATATGTAGCAGAAGCTCGAAAATAATTTGTTCGCTAAGAGAGCTTTGCAGGAACGCATTAGAAAAATAAAGAGAGGCTCTTAATGAGAATGTTGGGTATCTGTGAGTATAGCTCACTCACTTGTAATACGAAGTCAACAAGTAATGAAGCTAAGGAAAGCACAGGAGGTCTTATTCGTAGCACTCAGTTAAAACTACAATTCAATACAATTAAAAGCTACAAATAACACCCCCATGCTTTCCTTGGGTTCATGTGGTAGTGTCCAGCAAAACAAAAAATGGGATCTTCACCATTCATTTGCTTATAAGGCACATAGGTGTCACTGAGTAGACCCATGAACACAACGTGCTCTTTCAAGAGAAAGTGGCTGTGGGCAGTGGTCTGTACACCCCCACCCCCCATCATCCCCAATTACACATATATATAAATATACACGATACCAGCTTTAACAATATTCTGGAAATGACAATGAGCAGCCAACACACAGCAGAACATTTGTATCTTTCCTTTGTGAAAGAAACCACTTACGATAATGTTCCGATACTGAATTATCAGTAATACCAATCAAATCTAGCTCCTTGACGTGTTTGCAGAAAGGAAAAGGAATGCTTGAAAGTGCTGGAAAAAAAAAAGAAACGATGGGAGCTACTGCACCCACCTGTGTACCATGAGTTCACAGGATAGAGCCAGTTTTCCAGCCTTCTCCGCATCTCCAACCTTATGAGAATGTCACTCATCTGTCTTCCACCCCTCCGAACGTGAATGGACTGTGCTGTCGACGTTCCTCGTAAGATATCCTATCATGCCTCACATGCCATAAGCTGTGAATGCAAGGAAAACGTACTAGGGCAAGTGGGAAATGATGTATGCCAACCAAGTGCACAATGACAGCAGGGGAGATGAACTGTATGTGGTTGGGAGGGTGGGATGTGTTTCCCTTAGCTGGCGTGGCTGCTCCCTATCTTACAAGCAATCTGCAGCGAGTGCAAAGGCCACGTAGGCCAAGAGAGCAGAGGATTCCAGCTTTTGAAAAGACCACCGCCGCTTGCTGCACGCGGCAGGAGCGTGTGGGTTGGCAGCTATAGTCAATCAGGCGTAATGGGCAAAGCTGTGCACCTGGTGTCAAGCACGAAGTGATGGGCACTTTTTGAACTGAACAAGGCCCAGTACACTCTGCAGTCTAAGGAAGAAGAGAATGGCGCTGGTTGCACTGCCATTATGAGAAGAGCAGTTCTGCCCCTAGCCCCCTTTTTGTATTTTCCATTCAGCCAGGATCACAATTACTAGTTATAACATTGATATTTCCATGGCACTTGGATATTGTTTAGGTGGGTTTGAGTGCATACATTACACGGCCAAAGACGAAACCCTGGATAGGTTCCTGGTTGTCGAAAATGTGACACGAGAAAGCTTGTCAGTGAATGCACGAAACAGTCTGCAAGGTCAAGAGAGCAATCCAACAGCCAAAACCAGGCAACACAGAGGATTACAAGAAGATGTGGAATTGAAGTGTTGGTCAAACAGGATGCTACTGGAGCCAATATTCCATAAATGAGCAAAAAAAAATTGAAAATTAAATTCTGGAGTTTTACATGCCGAACCCATGGTATGATTGTAGGCACATTGTAGATTGATTTCAAGCACCTGGGGTTCTTTAATGTGCGCCTAAGTCTAAGTAAACAGGTGTTTTCGCATTTTGGCCCCACCACAACACGGACGCTGTGGCTGAGAATTGAACCCGTGGCCTCACACTTAGTCGTGCAAAGCAATGGCCTCAAAGGCAGGTCTTCAACGAGGAGGCTTCTACAAGAGAAGTTCCTAAAGAAAACGAGAGAAGCCCCGATCATGGTAAGTCTGTCTTCTTGCCACAAAATGGGCTCCACTTACATTCCTTGTTTGACTGCTGCTGATCATTGCATAGTGAAGTACCACAAAGCAGATGCCCTGACAAAACAGAAACTAATGCCGCTTCCTCAACAAAGCCTAGTCTCGCACTTGTTTCTCAACCTTAGTTGCTCAATCTCTCCACTTCATGTGCAGCCTCTCTACAAAGTCTGCTTCCATAACATTCCTTGGCAAATCCAGCAGTTTGATTAACAACCCTCTCTTCCTCTGAGCTTGACATCCAGCGTTGTCGTCATTCAGCCACTGCAGAAGCAACAGGTATAATAAAAATTTTGTTGTTTGGGACGATTTCATTTAAAAAAAAGAACCCTTTGGTTTGTACCACTGTTCCCTGCATTTAAGTCTAGTCAGCGATAGCCTCACGGCAATTATTCGAGGCATTTAATTGCTGTACAATTGCAAGTAATTCATGTTATCACCTAAAATTAGTACATAGTTTGTTTGCTTCTGCCTGCAATGTTTATAATACCAGTGAATGAAAAATCAAGAGCGCTGCATTTGTCTCTGCTTGTCGTGCAAAAATATTTTTTTTATAGCTGGCCACAAAATTCTGGCGAGCATCACAATCGAGCGTGCTATACAATCACCTAAAAATCGAGTAACTGCTGAAAGTGCCTAACAATAAAAATTATTGACCACCAGCTGCAGAGAGGCATCAGCGATGCGCTGTCTTACATCAAGGTGGTGCATCAAGTGGAGGAACACTAGAAAAAAGGGGAAATCC
Source organism: Rhipicephalus sanguineus (assembly GCF_013339695.2). Lineage (NCBI taxonomy): Eukaryota > Metazoa > Arthropoda > Arachnida > Ixodida > Ixodidae > Rhipicephalus > Rhipicephalus sanguineus. Next base: position 46,635,160 of record NC_051178.1, on the reverse strand, counting down.
CCTTGTTCGAGCACAGGGAGAGACGTTACTCTCGTGAGTACTTTGAACATCGAAACAACAGCACAAATTTCACAGCAGCAGGAGAAGAGAGCATGCATTATGCACGTCAGTGAGGACACCCGATGAGCACACCATAGGACGACAATGGCAATCATCAAAGGATGCTTACACACAAATCAATGCAAGTGCCCCGACAAGCCCCTGCATGTTGAAGTACATCGTGGTAATGATCATTTCATGGAGGTTTCCAAAATTAATACATAGTGGTGTTAAAAGTTCCTTAAAAGAGTGAAAACTTGAGCTTGTTGGCTTAGCTGTTGTTAGCCAGCGCCAAGTCCAGTCAGTCTCTCTTGTCTCGTGTATCTGCGCTGTTCCCTGCTGTGAAGTTAAAAATACCCTTTTTTTTTTCCCCTCCCACTGAGTTCGCAGTTGTTGGCAGGAAGCATTGCAGCGCATTGTCGATATCACTTCAGTTGCAAGTTGTAGCAACTGAACCTGGGCTGTGACAATGATGATGGTTCTTTTTGTGCCCTCGAGTAAAACATAAATAGAAAGAGCGACGTAACTTTGAGCATGCGCACATCAAAGTCTCGCTGTTCTGGAAGGTGCAATCACGTGAGAGCAGCATTGCACGAAATACTGTATGAGGCACAGTGTGGTCCCTGTGGTGTGACGCTGAGTGTTGTCACAGAAGAGGTCACATTGGTCAGCTGTTTTCTGGAGCATCCACGTCTAGGCTCCTGACTGAACGCAAGCTCTCGGAGTCGGCTGAAAAAATAGCAAAATTAAGGAGAGTAAACGCCTGAGTGATGCAAGGAGCCACATGGTGGGAAGTGCAAATTGTGCTAAATTTGAAGCGAGGCTGTAACTTTCGGTGATGCACCATTATTTCTAGTAGTCATAGAGAAACGACATAATTAAAACATTCTATGTACCCTGATGACTTAAAACTATAAGGTTAACTCCAGAATCATAAAGTAAACTTAATGACTAGTTTAACTATACTTCACACCATGGAGAACACATAGTTTGAAGAAAAACTTTATTATACCATTAAACAATAGGTGTGTGGGACTGTCCACAAGTGAAAGCTCTGTCCAGCATATCTAGATGGTTTCATAGACATTCCTGCGCTTAAATAGGATTCTTGAGGGATGAAACTGAGCACGTGAAAAATGATATGCTGAAATTTGCGAAGTTAGTACAGTTGAAACTCAGTTTAACAAAGTGGTCGGGACCCGCAAATCAGTTCATTAAATCGGGAACTTCGTGAAACCGAGAGAACGATAAATTTCGTTCGAGAGAATGACAAATTTATTGCCTAGTGAAAACGCTCGTGATTTTTGCCTGCTCTAAAGTATAGAAGTATAGAGACCCCTGCTCTAAAGTATAGAAATTGTCCATGCTGCATGGTTCGTGTATCGTTCGTCCAGGCCTGATTCGTGTATAACCTGCACCCGAGCAAGATTTCATGAAAAAAGTGCGGCTTATACACGGGAATATACGGTATAACAGAAAGACATCCGAGTAGGCTGATGTTCTCACCCTCAGCTCTGTGACGGAGGTTCTTGGACTGGAAGAGGCGTTCCAGCTCACTCTGTTCTTCCCGGCTGCTGGAAGAGCTGCTGGCCAGGGAGTCCATCGAGCCACACTGACGAACCCCTCGGGAGCTCTTCTGACGCTTGATGTCACCCTGCAAGCCGGCAATGAATGACTGCCTTGTCTTGCGTCAAAGGTACAAGTTTCAATGTTACCATTGTGCAATAAAACCTAATGAACCTTCCCAGATGGTTTCAAACACCCCTTAATTAGCAGCAGGCAGTCACTGTGTGCCGGTCGCTCTCATCTGTATGTAATGTGCTGTGCTTTCCTGTGCTCCTTGCGATAGGCGCTGAAACTGTACAATCTTTTTGGCTTAGTTGACAAAAGCAAGTGCCGTTCCAGCCTACTACATGTTTTCCACATATCCGCACAATCTGATGGCACGAAGTTTTCACAACTGTGCAACTTGACTACGCTAGTTCTTACTATTCTGTCTTTTTTAAACCATAGTCGTTTTAAAACTGGTTTACATTTATCCTAACTGCAATGCTCTTTGGCAAGAGCCTGCAAATAGGCAGTCTCGGTGCTATAGCTTCGTTCAAAGCCCTATCTCTTCTGTGCACTAGCATCGCAAGCGTGCATTCATGTTCCAGTGTCATGCACTCTAGTGGCATGCAGTTTCCATACTGCAAATCAAGGAAAGAAAACAATAACAGCCCAGCACCGTCAGGTCACGAAGATGCAAGCTATGAAAACGTGCACTGACGCACCCGCTCGCCAAAACAGGCTTCCACGGGAGAGTGCGGGGCTGTGTGTTTCTGAAAAGGTCCATTCATACATTAGCAATAACTTCTGTGAATTCATGACACAATTCAAGAAGCTTTTCTTGGTTGCCCTTCAGTGTGATGAATTGTGCCTGGGAAATTCACACTTGGTAGTATGTTCCTAGTAAGCATCTGCTATTACAAGCGACTCCTTTTCAAAGTCCCCTAAACCACTCAGAAGTTGAAATTTAGTTGTGATGTTGCAGTTGTACACGAGTCTACAATGAACACGTAGCCGTGAAAATTTTTAGAAACGGTGCCATAATAGTGGAGTTACACGCGTTTGATGATACGAAAGACACCCTCGCTCGTTTCTCTCTTTCCTTCGCTATGTTCCGTTCGTCGGCTCGTCTCTCTTCCTGGCCGAGTGTTCCTCCTCACTGTGTGAGGAGGAAGAGCAGCAAGTGCGCATACCTACGAGCAGACAAACAGGTGCTGTAGATGACGAGCAGACGAAACGTTGACGCCATGGCGAACGCTGAGGGGATGAGGAATACCGAAAGGCACATACTGGAGAAGGGTTTGTTTCTTGGAATTTGTGGGGTGCCCGTGGCTTGTAGCGCTGCCGTGTTTGGTATTGTTGATCGTGACAGCATTCTGAACTCGATGCACGCCTTTACTTGAAATGTTAAAGAAGTATCGGAGGTGGTTTAGGGGCCCTTTCAGGGCTATCTCGAAGAAACACTGAAAGGTTTGCATGTCTTCAGGAAACTTTGTTTCAATAGGGTTGCAGTGCTAGGTTCCAGAAACAAAACATTCCTGAACTGTACAGCTTATCAAGGAACACACAACTGAACAGACACAGCTTGCTGCGCTTCAGCTCTTTGGGCTTGCTCGTATGACGTTAACAGAGTTGAAAAACACGTACACTATGAGAGACAAGTGAAAAATATGAAACACCAGCCTTCTGACAGTCAGTTTTTCTCCACAACAAGGATGACGGCACATAACCTGTTTGCAAACGGAATACCTACACAAATTTATACCAATTCAGCACAGTTCTTCCAAAACTATGAAATCGGCCACCTCCTTCACTATTTGAAAGTTTGACAAGTTAACAATAAGCACTTAACTAAACAAAAACAAGATAACAAAGGCAGACGTTTCTAGGGCTTGTGGAAGTCCTGTGCTTATCATCACTGGATTATTTTATGTCTACTGTGGTACGAGTGTTTTTTCCAGCTACCTTCGAATTCCCAAAGCTCATCACACCTTCCATTTTTATATTGTCTTTGACTGTGTTTCCCTTCTGTGCATACCTATCCTGTTACTCCAACAGACCACCAGTTATCCACTGTATGTATTGCAGGACCTGCTCAACTCCTCTAGTCAGCACAGAGGCCCTGAGTGGTCAGGCGGCAGCAAAGTTTGTAAAAAGTGGTGCACGACTGCTCCACCTCACAAGCAATCTGCGGGGTTCCAAAGGTTGGGTGAACAAGTTACTTCGTGTGCCTGTCCCTACTAAACCCTGGATTTCTGCAGGCCTAATGTTGCACCTCACATTATCTTAAAAATCTGAGAAGGAACTCAACACATTCTCTGACTTGTGCTTGCCCTGTTCAATGTGCCAGCATTACAAAGGCCAGTGTTTGGGCTAACTAAGTGAGATTTGGTTGTGTTTGGCACTGCGTGCAGGCACCTTGCTTGTCAGCTCAGTTAGCATGCGAATGTTTACTGTGATATACACAGTGTTTTTTTTAGACAATATAGATTTTTTAATGAAAATTTTATGACAGTCAAGCTCCTGACATTTTTGCGCATGAACTCTATGTTGAGGCGGAACTACTTTCCTGCAGCTAAAATGATGACATGACTAATTAACAAAAATATGTTAATTAAATTTTAATTATTGACTTGAGGGCAGGTACTTACATTACAAAGTTGTAGTGTGTGCCAATTTATGGCATACCTATTTTTTAGAAATTACAAAAGTTGCACGTAGCTCGAGATATTCGTCATCAAATTTCAAGGGCGAAATCGGAACTGATTGCGCCCGGCACGCACAAAGCGCGGCGGGAAATCGCAATGACACGTGACAGGGAAGTGACAAAATTTTAATGAAGGCGCACCAAGGCAGAATCTGGTCAGAAAAATCGGCAAGCATTTTGAAATACGCAAGTAGACAGCTTAGCCCCGTAAGTGGGCAGCCGCATTTTTGATGGAGGCAAAAATGCTTGAGGCCCATGTACTTAGATTTAGGTGCACATTAAAGAACCCCAGGTGGTCGAAACTTTCGGAGCCCTCCACTACGGCGTCTCTCATAATCATGTCGTGGTTTTGGGACGTTAAACCCCAACAATTAACCCCTTAAGTGCTTTATTTTTTTGAAAATTTCCCAATCAAAAGTGCCCTTTTTTTTATTGCTGATTTCAAATCTGATTGTACTAAAAATCAGCTACACAATAACCACGTTATAACAAAGTCCCATCTGACACGAAAATAACTTCGTTATATCCAAAAATTCGTTATAAACGTGCGTTCATAACACTGTATCTATGGCAAGGCTTTTCCATTTACTTCGTTACAACCGATAATTCATTATATCCGTGTTCGTTATATCGAGGTCTGAGTGTAGTTGATGTGAAAAAATATTTGTACCACATACTCAGTCAAATCAACACAACAATGTTTATTTCTGAACAATACATAGGAAGCCAGCTACCTGCTGCTAATAAAAATCAACACCTTATAAAGAAAACAGTTGCAGATGCCACATCTTTCTTCACTTGTGTAGGCTAAGCACCCTTGGGCTATTTCACTCGGCAAGCTTCGGGACTGTGTGGAAAATTTCAAAACACGGAATAACGCAAAGCGGCTTGTTGCAGCTCCTGCACCAATAGCAAGTTTCTTTTCTCAACTTTTTCCCGTTTTCTCCTCGCTTCCGAGAGCAAATGAAGCATTTTCTTGTTGGCGCTGCTTTGGCTTGGCTGGATGCAAGAAGGAAAGTGCCATTCCTAGAGACGCACAGGGTCAAGGACATCAGATGGTCGGCCACGCTTCATCTTTCTTGAAGGATCAAGGTACCTATTCAGGATCGACTCAATTAGGGCGAGGCGGTAGTCAATGTGGCTCATCTTCCCTCCGTCTTTTTGGTACAAGACAAAAGAGTTAAATGTAGCTTCATCAATCAATTGTAGTACATCTTCCGTCGTTTTCTAGTGACAGGGTAGTCGGACAGCATCTGATCTGACTTGTCCACACCGCCCATCGTGTGATTATAATCACGCACGATGCTGGGCTTTGTGAAGTCTCACCCTTTCGAATCTTTGAAAGTCTCCATGCTTGTAGTGTGCACTGTGCTCATGACAGAGACTACTTTTTTGTCTCACCATTGGAGAGCAATACACTTACTGCGCTGGTAGGCTTGTGCCTCTCCCTTCTTCAGCTTCTTCGTCTGGAAATCTGGAGGCATGTCTTTTCTGTTTGGTCTCACGGTGCCATACATATTTGTGCGGTGCTGGGTAAGGAGGTCAACGAGTTCTGGCGAAATATAGAAGTTGTCTATTGTCAGGCAGTACCCCTTGCCTAGCAAGGGCTCGATGAGCTTCATAACAACTTTGGTACCCATTGGTAAACAATGTTCAAGATTTGCTGGTGTGCCGAGATCTGTGCCTTTTCCTGCATAGATCAAGACATCCCACACATATCTCGAAGATGCCTCACAAAGGAAGAAAAATTTCAAGCCAAATTTTGCTCTTTAGAGCAGGATGTATTGCACCCATCCTATTCTTCCTTTGAAGAGCATTGGACTTTTGTCTATCTATGTGTCTCTTTCCAGTATATATGCCGAGCGGTAGTTCTTCAACAATCACTCCAAAAATCGCCATATCTTGCACAGCTTCGGCTGTGGATGGCCACTAAGGTCGGTGATTCTGGCATTGTCTACAAAGTGCAACATTCGCATAATTAGCAAAAACCGGTGGCAGGACATCACCTCTCCAAGAACAGGTTTAGACAACAACTTGTTCTTGGACCAGTACCATGGCTGTCGAGGCTTGTGAACTATTCCCTGCAATAGCAAGAGTGCAAGGAATACCCACATCTCTTCGTTTGTAACTGGCACCCATTTTTTGAGGCGGGAGTGTTCACTTGGAGGAGAGCTTTTCAACTTTTCAGCCGCTTTGCGATTGGTTTCGTGTACCACTAATGATATGAGTTCATATTCCAGAAAGTGCTGAATATACATTCAAACCTCATTATAACAAAGTAGCATCTGCCACGAAAACAACTTCGTTATATCCGAAAATTCGTTATAAACGTTTATTTGTAACACTGTAGCTATGACAAGACTATTCTTCATTTACTTCGTTATAACCAATAATTCGTTATATCCGTGTTCGTTATAACGAGGTTTGAGTGTATTCCATAAGGTCATCTGGTGACGACAAGTTGAAAGTCTTGCCTGGAATGACCAAGAATGGAAAGCGAGCAGGCTTCACAGGAGGACTGTCCACATCAAGCAGGATCCACTAGCGAGCACTCGCGATGTTCGCTTCTGAGCCGTCTTCTTCATCACCGGAGGAGATGCTCAATTCACCGCCATCGCTGTCTTCACTTCCGGACACAAGATAAACATCTGTATCCGAATCATCATCACTCGAAGAAGATGACGAAAATGAAAACCTTCTTTTTCGTGTTGACGGGCCAGATATATGCATGGGTCGCTGCCCCCGCAAGCCATCTTTTCACACAAAAACTGTACTCCTGCCGCAGGAGAAAACTAAGTCGTCGAGTAAATGCTGCCATCTGGTGAATGACACACGATCTAAGCCGTAGACAAGCGCTTCTCATCCTGAACACTAGAGGGGAGTACCTATTCTGCTAGGGCGAGCTCTGCTCACCCAAAGCACTCGGGAGTGTTAATGTTTACGTGTGATGGGTGGTACCTATCTGTTTCTTTTTTATACAATAAAAAGGCGCAAAAAAACTATTTTGCCTGTCTGTAACAGGAAGCGCTGCAGTGGCCGCCCCTGAGTTTCATGCTTCCCAGACAAAGAAAAAGTTGACATCTTCGGAAAAAAACTGCGCAGCAAAACAAGACACGAAGAATGAAATGACGAAAACGAGCACAGAACGAGTGAAGAGAGGCAAAACGAGCGAAAACTGCGCTCGCTTTCGTCACCGTTGACGTTTTCGTCCTTTCCTTGTGGCATGGCTGAGGTGGTCCACTGAGAAGCAAAGCGAGGCTACTGATTGAGAAGGCAATAAGAACGGGGCCCGATTACGCTATATCATTCTACTCTTGAAGCGAAGCTCGAGTGAGCTCCAAGCTATTGAAATTGGCTTTTTTCGTACTGTCCTATTATACTATTAACATTTCTTGTGGCACCTTTCGTCTAAAAATAACGAAGTCACCCCTGACCACACTTAGGATGAAAGGTCTCATTTCAATATAACAAAGTTTCGATATAATGATGTAAATTGTTGATTTTACCTATATATCCTTTTATTGGGGTTTAACTGTACAAATGAGCAGTGTTACTCACCAGTATGCTGAGGACTTCATTGACGGCTGGCTCTGAAGAGGACTTCTCCTCTAGCTCCTGATTGGTGAGAAATAATGTGGGTGTTAACAGTGCATAGTAATGACAGCACTAACTGTGCGACATGCAAGGTGCAATGTCATGAGATAGGGCATCATACAAAATAAATGCAGTGACGTACTTACTTCAGTGTCACTTATTGCAACATCTGTCAGGCAATCAATGTTTGTTTATCAGTGTTTTGTTATAATTTTTTTAATGCAGGAAAAAAAAAAAGGCTCCATTCAGAATCTTCAAGGGGGAAGCTTATGGCTATGCTTTCTAGCTAGTATTGCAAAAGTGCCATCAAAAGTGCCATCATTTAGATGTCTTTAAATGTTGCGTGCAAAAGAGATTTCATTCTAAATATGAATCAAAGGAACAAGGTTTGTGCGCATGCATGTGCTCCCCAAGGAAAATGGCTTTATTAACCCAATCGACAAAAATATATCTGTCTTATAGCCTAGAACCAACATGTTTCAGCAACTGAGCTTAGACACCTCTTTTCAACAGCATTTTATGAAGGCATACATTCGTGAACTAGACTCAAATAAATTTGAATAGAGGTGGAAGTCAGCATCTTGCTCGCTTGACTGATGCAATGAAGTAAGAAAGGGGACAGACACTTGACTAAAGAATTGTGAAAAGAACAGAATGTAAGACTATGACAAGCTTAAAGGGGGGACATCCATCTTTGAGGCCACAAAACGTTGCAACGAGAATGATTTTCTAGAAGTGGCATTTTTGTAGTGCACAGGCACTGCTGCATGTGCTGACCAAGTTTCCTGCATCTTGGATCGACATTCAGGGCACAATAGCGTTTTATATCACCACCATAAGTTGCAGTTTGATTGAAACAAGCACGGAAATGGGGCTTTTTTCATGTCCCGCTGCTATGTGATGCATACTTTAGACAGGCTTATTATATACCTGGCAGCTACTAATCATCTAGTAAAATTTTGTCTACATCTAGGACAAATCTGAATGAAAATGAGTCTTGTTTGTTTCTTCTTTGTTTCAAAACGTTATTACTTGGCAGTGGTTTATCAACCGTCACCTAGAATTGTAATTTTTGTTGCAGCATATAGCAATATTCATAATGCTCACAATGGTAGGAGCAAGTTTCATGTTTGGAATCAAATTTCTTTTTTTCTTGGCTTGCCATTTCTTTCTTCCTTACCATTCTCACCAAGAAACAATGGTGAGCTATTTTAACAAACTCTGGCCTATTGTAAAAATGACTGCGTATTTGTAGTTGGCATGGAAAACTGAACAATGTTCTGCAGTTTTACTGAATTTGGCGAAGGAGGCTTCGATACACCCTCCCCTCACAGGAAAATAAACTTATTTTATTTTTACACGTTTTCTCAATACCTCACTTTTTGTAAACTTACAGACGATACCTTGGCCTTCAGGGCACTTTAGGCAGTTTTCATGACCCCCTTGTATTTCTCTGGTGAAAGAAGCTTAGCTGTTTGTAATAGCTATGATTTGACAGAGCCATCAGACAGCCTGTGACAGAGCCATCATGCTGTCAGTGGTAGAGGTGGCGCCGATCTTCGTGCCATTGTCATAATGACATCATGGCAACATCATTTTTGTGGTGCCATTGTCGTTGTTGTCACTACTGTTATCCTTTTCTGTTTTCGTCAATGAACTAGTTTTAACTTCACTGGGGAAAGACTTGGCACTTTCCTTACATCAGCAGCCACAGCTCTTCTGAGATAATGATAATAACTGTCCCCTGAACAACCATGAAGCTTTATGGTCTACACCTCAACATGTCAGGAGTAGGGTTCATTACGTTTAATGCAGACATAAAAGGAACAAACCTCTTCCATGACAGGCCGCGCAGTGGGTCGCAAGTGGACGCCCTTCTTGATCTGCTCAATCATCTCCTCCATCAGCTTCGCCTGCAGCTGATCTTCCTCTGCGTGTGAAAACATGCACAGGCCTGTTTAACTTGCCATTCACAATAAGTGGGTGCTAGTTAGACCTGATCCCCACTGCGATATTGGAGAGGTGTCAAGACCTATACAACGAGAACTCCCTAAGTGTTTTCATAATGCCCTGTAAAATCAATCAATCAGCTCCTGTAAAATCAAATAAACAGGTGCTCCAAATGCTAATGTGAACCCGCCAACCTGGTGACATTGAAATTCGGGAGATTCGTAAACAGGAGTGACGAAGTAGGAGGAGGTGGGGGGAAGAAAAGTGCCACACGTTTCTAACACGATAGCATTAAAGAGCTCGTTTCGCAGAAATTCCGGTGTCGGCGTCGGCCTCATTGGTTCTGAGTGAAAAATCAAGAAAGATGCAAATAAATAGAGCTGGGCGAATAGCAAAATTTTGGGTGCGAAGTGAATTCGAATATTGAAGTGTGAGCGCGAATCGAATCGAATATTTTTCGAATATTTCTCGAATACTTCTAGAATATTTTTCGAATACTTCGAAGCGAAATTGCAGAAAAAAAAGTTAGAGAGGATTCCTAAGCATATTCTTATGAGATAGCAACATGAAAGTGTTTCTTTTCGCTAGGTTGATGAAGCACAAGCGGGGTGGTGTTTCATAGTTGTCTTATCAAGAATGAGGCAATGCAGAGGCCGAATTCTATTTATGTACATGATTTGGTGCTACCAAAGTGTTGCCAACAACGCTTTACACGTGACAGGCAATGATGCCATTTCCTCAGCCTCTCCTCCTCTTTCAACTTCTGTGGAAGCCCAACTGATGTGGCGGACAAGGGTGTGCTTCAAGTCCAGAGTTCCAAATCTGCCTCGTAGACGTCGATATATAAGAACATCTGAAATTTTGGATGCTAAAAAGCTTCGGCTTCCAATTTTTCGAATTTCCTGCCCCAATTTCAAGTCCAAAACAGCATTAATTGAGCCCCCACCTCAGCCACATCCTTTATCTCCATGTTGGAACCAGCGTTTTCTTGAGTTAATACATTTGCGACCGCAGCAGAGCTTGAAAGGCAGCTTTGCCGCAATACCAGGGTGTGATGAGGTGAAGCATATTGAAAATCTAGGAACCGCTTCCAATCAGACGTTTTGTCTTGGAAAAATTCGACCGTAACGAAGCTTGAAAGGCAGCTTTGCCGTAATACCGGGGTGTGATGAAGTGAAGCATATCGAAAATCTAGGGACCACTTTTAATCGGATGTTGACTATCTTTTGGCAAAGTTCAACTGTAACGGAGCTTGAAAGACAGCTTTGCCGCAGTACGAGAGTGTAATGAGGTGAAGCATATTGAAAATCTGAAGGGGTCACTTTCAATCGGACGTTGACTGTATTTGTTTTTGGAAAGTTCGAATAGTTCGAATAGTAAAATTCCAGTGCGAATCGAACCGAATAGCAAACACTATTCGAAAAATATTCGAAATTTCGAATATTCGCACACCCCTACAAATTAAATAAAATAATAAAGAATCATCGGTTCCAGTGAGAATTAAACCCAGGCCGTATGTGTGACAAGCAGGTGTTCTACCGCAGAGCTACGAGAGTGCTTGGAACTGCACTGAAATTAACTTTCATGCTTCACAAACAGACGCGTCCTGTGTACAGGTGTCACAGTGCGAGATGTGATATCGCAGTAAAACAGTGTACAAGCGTACATTGCAATCGGGCGTCACACCATGTGAATTGCATAACGAGTTGGTGTTTTAAAGCCGGCCACCCATTACAAAAGGCACACACATTACTGCGCGTATTCCCTTACGAACACGTAGTGGGTGCATCGCAACTTCAAAAAAGTATCACGCGCGTAATTGCTGGTGGTTTAAAGCACGCCACCCATTACAAAGGGCATACACATTAGTGCGTGCATTCTCTTACACACACGTAGTGGGTTCCCTGTTGTCATAAAAGTGCTGTTGAAGAGGGCAGAAACCTTTAGCTTTACTATAGGTATGTCCTGTGTGTGCGTGTGTGTTTGTGTGGCTGGCTGGGCGACTGAACATAATCACAAGTGAAACATAGCACAATGAGGATGGGGCCGGATGTAGCTATCGCGGTCAACTCTTAAAGGCAAAGCTTAAGCGTCCCCCAATTTTTGTTTATTGTTTGTCAGGGCCACAGAAGCATCATACACAACCCTGAATGATTGCCAGTAATTGTTTAGACTAGCAAAACTTTGGTTTGGGTGAGCTGGTTCATTGTCGAACTTGTTTGGGGCAGCACTAAGGAACACACGGACAAAGACGCATAGTAGATGCCACGGGCGCTGACATACAACTGAACTTTACTGCCTTTACCAGTGCATTTATATGTGCCATAATCGCTCGCTGTGACAGCCACGTTTTCCCAGAACTAACAAGCAGCGATAAACAACAATCTTAACAATTTGTTTAGCTAGCAGAGGATTTCACATGGAGCATGCATGCAAGAAAGAAGAGTAATGTGACATAAGAACTGGCGGACGCTTCGCGTATAAAAGGCCTTTTATGCACAACGGGGCCTTTCAGTTCAATATGAACCAAGTAGCGTGCAGAAAGTTTTGCTGCCACTGTGTTTCAAGTTCCGAGGGACTTTTCCCTATGTCACCACAAGAAACTTCAGGCTGCCATGGCATGCAGCCTAGGCAACCTTGTTGAGCAGTCCATTTGCAAGTCTTGGTGTTTTTCCTACTGCATGAAAAAAAAAAGCTATCCCACTCAAGGTCAAAACACTTTTCTGCGTCCTTGAACAATCATGGGGACATGCCAGGTGTGTTTGCAAGCTGATGAAGTCAGTATCCTGGAGTCACCGCACTCTGCCCTGCCTGCCTTTCTTTTCGTGCTCATGCAGCACACCAACAGCTAACTAGCCTGTTTATCTCTTTCTTGACATTTGCAGTTTATACCACTGTACTTCAGTGGCCTCTCGGTTAAGAAATAAGAGGTACCACTCACTTGCTTTTGCACTGGCTGCAGCTGGTGCAGCTGTCTTTCTGCTGCTGGCAATGAGTGCCATGAGAGACCTGCAGGCACAAGAAAAAAGTTGGCATGACACAGCAGTTAAAGGCTCAGTGACAAGCAGACTGCACAGTTCCTATCACAGAAGGTTTGCGCTTGACATTGGAATGGGGCTATAGGCAGAAGGCAATGGTTCCAATGTAAATTCAATTTATGCATTGCTATCTGATGTACATTAAAAGGTGCATTCAAAACCTTACCCTTCTCCACATAATGTCCTACCAACGATGAATGGCACAGAAACAATTTTAACATGATAGCATTAGAAAGCTCATTTCACAGAAATTCCGCCGTCGGCTTCAGTAACGGCGTCGGTGATGGCGTCGCTTGTGAGCGAAAAATCGTCCGTGACCGAAAAATCGAGAAAGATGCAAATAAAATAAACAATAAAAATCTTTGGCCCCACTGAGGATCGAACCCAGGCTGTTTGCATGGCAAGCAGGTGTCCTACCACAAAGCCACGATGTTACTTGCAACTGCTCCGGAAAAAAACACTACATAAATGCCATGTAGTGGAAGGAGTCTCCTTAACGTATTTTGTTCGGCAGGTGTTACGACGAAAATGAGCCCATTCAGCGATTTGTAGGCACATTGGTGAGGCCATCAAACTACGTTTTTTGCGCAACGCCATGCTTCGAAGAAAGCCGGGATAGTGCACCCATCACCGCTAAAAAGACACACAAACTTGCAAACAGCTCCAAAAATGGAGAACTATGTCCATCTAGTGGAAAACATATCAAGCAAACAGCAAACATTAGATAATGTGCTGCCATCTGTGAGGCTTTGTGAGAAACATGTCTCGACTCTAGCACAAGGGAGTGCTTTAGATCGAAAGCCTGTACCATTACTATAGATAAATCGCGAGCGCACGTGCGTGTGTGTCTGTGTGCGTGTGTGTAACAACACACATTAATAAGTATGCACTTAGTGGTTGAAGTGCGCACTAGGGGCCGGATTTTGCTATCGCGTTCAACTCTTAAAGGCAAAGCTTAAGGGTCCCCCAATTTTTTTTAAAGGACCCCTCACCAGGTTGAGGCATTGCAAGTGGACAAATGCGATGCATACATCACGTGCCAATGACATTCTCCGCAAAGTATCAAATGGCTGCGCAGTATAAAGACAGCTGAAATTTCAAATAGAACGCCTGCATCTTTCCTTTTGATCATGGTGTAAGATACTCTTTGGAGGTAGATACAGAACAATGAACGATATCACAAATGCTTCCAGATAGTGTTCCTTTGAGCTGCTCTTGCACCAGTGATCACAGCATCATCTAGTGTGGCACACATAGGTCGGCAGACTCACTCACAATTCGACTCACTCGGACTCACTCAGACTCACTCAGCTTCAGATCAGGCCGTGAGTCCAAGTCTGAGTGAGTCCGTGCGAGTAATACTTTGGTGAGCTTGAGTCCGAGTGAGTTCGGTTGAGAAAAATTTTAGCGAGTCAGAGACCGAGTGAGTCTGGTTGAGGAAAATATTGGTGGGTCTGAGTCTGAATGAGCCCTAAGCGTGAAATATGTCTTGAGTGAGCCTGAGTGAGCTCCACTTTTTTCTTGCTGACCTATGGTGGCATACCAGCAAAAAAGCGTAATGAAAAGAGACAGCCTCATCACTATGGCAAATCGCAACAAGACGCACCATTATCTCTCCAACAACGCAATCACAACAATCGCTCCGTTATCTGCTCTGAACAGCCAGGAATGACACGAATGCTTCTGCCTTGCCAGTGCAGCGTGCTAATGGTTGCTCACAGGATACATTTGAAAAGCATACCAGAGGTAGTCTGTGTTTTTAAAATATAATTATTTCTGTGACTGTGTACAAAATTGTGTGTTGACAATGAACGGAAAAAGAAAAAAAATGACAACGCAACATGGGCAACTCATTTTTTATTGTGAAGAGGTTTTCTGTAACGCGAGTAAAAGACAGGGCGAAAGAAGACACACAAAGTGCCGCGTGTGTTGCATTTTGCTTTGTCTTTTACTTGCGCTACAGAAAACCTATTCAAGATACGTCACCCACAAGCCCACATTGCAACTCTCACTCTACGTGTGGCACAAAAACCGGGGGTGCAAAAAATGATGCCAGAACGGCAGACACTTCCAGCAGAAAAGCATGCTGCCTCTCAGGCAACAGGCCTATGATCAGAAGGCCGCATTAGATTGAAATAGGGAACGTTATCGGCCCTTCTGCAAAGCATACAATCCACACTTAGTGAGTATATCTTCTGCCGCGCTTTCAAGGGCATCACCGCTTTCTGCCACAGGATCAAAGGCACACGTGCCATTTACAACATCACCAATCATTACGGTACATGAATTTGGTAAATAATCCCCTGTGGAACACGCCGAACTGCCACTGAAAGCCTTTCGCACAGCAGGACAGAAAACGAAAAGAAAAGAAGGTGACGGCCCATGGCACAACACCTTGCTGGCTGGTTGGTATTAACATCACATTGCCACTCAGGCTATGAGAAGCACCATAGTGGAGGGCTCCGAATAATTTCGACCACCTGGAGATTTTTTACGTGCACTGGCATAGCACAGTACACGGGCGTCTAGCATTTCACCTCCACTGAAATGCAACCCCCACAGCTGGGATTAAATTCACGACTTTTGGGTAAGCAGCTGAGCAGCACTGGGCAATTGCAGCGGCTGTAACACTTTGCTCTACAGATGCTTGGTGCACTGAGAAACATCAGAAAACACTGTTGATTTTGCGTTTTCTAGATGCGCATCTCCCAGAGAAAGGGGCAATGTGTAGTCAGCTTGTCTCTGCTCAATCAGCTTTGTAGTGCACTGAAGGCAGCATTCTGCCTTCTGCCACAGCCATGAGCCTTGCACGCAATCACACTAGCATACCTACTATAGCATGCTTTATATCCCCTTCAGCGGCAGTGTGTACAATTGTACACATTAACTTCAGAGGCACGTCACGCACCCAGTGTTTCTTCAAACGGCTTGAAACGCAGTGTGCGCATTTGTGCAGGCTTCCTGAGTGGATAATTAGCAGTCATTTAACTTTATTGTGCTGCATATTGCTGCACAGGATCACTGTGCTGGAGACACTACCATGTTCGACGATCGTTCAATGTGGGTGTTCCAGGACCAACCTTAAGAGTATTTTTTTTCTTTGCTCGAAACGAGTACAACCAAAAAACAACCTGTGCAGGCATTTTGGACCTAATATTTGATTCTTTTTATGCAAGGATTGAAGCTGACTCATTGCAGGATAATTGGATATTTAATTACATGCTAATTAACATTAATTATTGAAAATCACACAAAACAGCACATTCCTCCATTTTCTTTCTTGGAATGTACTACTGAATGCCTTGGAATCATGCCATGAGAATGTGACGCATTTGCAGACAGTGCATCATAATTTGCGCCTGAAGGGGATATTACCCTGAGTCACGGTGTTAGAATAGTTTAGGTGGAGCGACGGCGCATTGGAATGAGGAGAAATCGGGGACCTCTTTCCCTTTCTTGCCGAAAGGTGGCGCGCGCGGGACGGTGGCCACCTGGCTTTACCTAGCAAAAACCTGACGCTTCTAACATTCTGTGTTTTAGCGTGTTTAGCAACATCGCAAGGCCCTGTGAGGATTGTGTGGTATTGTAATATCATATACATAAGCTAGATATAAAGACTTAGTAGTGTTTTATGCATGACGGTTCGGCATGCGGCGTGAAGCTCATAAACACCACCTTCGGCCTCGGCAACACCGTGGCCTAGGCGATCGTTCCCGCATTTGTCTACAAACGTAAATCTGCAGTTGCGTGACGCGTGTTGAATTCACCCTTCATTTGCTCTCGAAAGATTAATTAATGTATTTGCGGTCAGCATCATATAAAGAGCAGGTGTCATGTTAAGGGGCATTTCGCATATGATTATCAAGTGAGCCTTCAGAATCTTTTACTACGACCGCTTATTTGCAAATTCCGTAAACATTTGCGAGAAGACGGATGCTTTGATGTAATGGAATAAAATAACCCTATTTAGGTCTTTCGGGGCGTGCACTAGCAGGTGACGCGCCGCTCCCACGGCGGAAAATACAGGATTGAAAGAGAATGCAATGAAGTGGGCGACAGCTTGTGGCCGATGACTACGAAGCCGCTCTTTGACTTATTCAAAATAAATAGACTGCAACATATATACGTTTTGGTGCGCCAAGAATTTTATCACAGTATTGGCACGATCTACGAATTTTACATATTTTTGCCTGAAAAAGCTGTTTTAGCTCGAGTATTGTATGGTGCGGCTAAATGATACGAAAGAATGTTTACTCACAAGAACGTTTCCTTTTAAATAGCGCTTCCCATGATTTGGTGACAAATCGCGCATCAAAATGTTTTTCACAAACATTTGTTGTTTGCAACTCGCGATTTTTCCGTGGAATAGCAGTGGCCACGTTTTCAAGCGGTCACTACCCTTCGGAGCAGCGAAAAAGCAAATTTTCTCCGTGCACGATTTGTAGCCCGAGATGCATCGCGGCAAAGAGCACTTCTTGCCCATCTGGACAATATAAGTTGTGTAAATAAGGAGACGATGAACATGGATAAGCTATTTCAAATAGGCTAGCATTTAGGCGGCAGGCGTTTCCACTGGCGAACGTATGTGCACGAATGGGGCCCCGTCTGGTTTAGCGTGTTAGTTTTAACGGGTCAGACAGTGACGTCACGGAATATGGTGTCACTAAATTCCTTTCATTCCCGAAAGAAGGAACTGGAAAGCAAATGGTTGGGACGCTGAAAAGGAAATGGGCACGACCATTTCACGTTTGTGCACCCAAAGCAGGGCACAAAGTTCTACTTCTGCTAGTGCAACAAACAGCATGTCTGTGACGAATAAGGAGAGGCAGAATCAGAATGGCACATGGTGATTCATGATGGATTGGTCGGTAAACGGACGTTAACCTTCGCTACCACGCGCCAGCTAGCATGTGTAAACGTTCCAAAGGCGGCTGAACAACTAACACCGTGGGCGGCTGCTTGAATCCATATGCGGTATGGTGCATGCACAACGACAGCCCATGAAAGGAATTTCTAACCTACCATTGTCAAATGTGTTGCTTTCTTCTTACAAGCATCATATAGAGAGACGTCAACCCCCCTCACCCCCGCTTCCTTTTTCAGGGAATACCTTTTTCTTTTTGACTAACCCAGTTCAGGTCCGCCACGGTGGACCAGTGGCTAAGGTGCTCGGCTGCTGACCCGAAGGTCGCGGGCACGGTGTTCCGTTGTCGCGGGTTCGATTCCGGCCGCGGCGGTCGCATTTCGGTAGAGGCGAAATGGTAGAGGCCTGTGCGATGTCAGTGCACGTTAAAGAACACCAGATGGTCGAAATTTCCGGAGCCCTCCACTACGGCGTCTCTCATAATCATATCGAGGTTTTGGGACGTAAAACACCAGATGTTATTATTAACCCATTTTGTCGCGGCGGCCTGAATTCAATTTGCCACGGTGGCCATATTTGTGCACGAGCTAAAATATTTTTGAAATTCGTGTTCACCTGTAAACTCATTATCGCTGTTCGCCGAAGCTATATTTCCTATGTATTTCCATCTGTTGGCTACCGCCACTGAATTTCTTGATGTTGTGCATTTACTTTCAAATCAGATTGATATGTGCGGTTACCCTGATAAAAAAGGAACGGCCAGCAGTTGAAGAGTTGTCGCAAATGCAGCTTTGTAAGCGACGCGGCCCCCGTTGAAGCGGCTGACCTGAAGCCTCGATACACCCAGCGCAGCCTGTCGGAAAAAACGCGAAGCGCGTCCCCATTTTCGGCGAGGAGGCTGCGCAGCGGAGGCGGAACGTCGGTACACCTAACCTATTCTAACACCGTGCCCTGAGTATAGACCTTTGGTGGGATAAATATGTAGTTTGTTAACAATGTTATTTATCCTTAGCGACCCTTGTGAAATACTGAAACAGAGTACGAGTTGAGAAACAAAGGGAGCCTGGATTGCCACTACAGGGCCGTCAGGCAGGTAGTGAAAAGTCTATGCTTGCCAGATATGGCGCTTTCAGCTTACAAGACGAAGAACGAACGCTGACGAAATGAAGGGTTTATAAACATTAAAAAGACATTTGTTTATGTTTATAAAACCTTTCAGTTGGTCGGCGTTATTTCATTTCGTTTCTTCTTCACGATCGTTCCCGACCAGATGATGCTTCGTCACACCATCGCTTTCAGCTTACACGTGAGTGCAACACATCTACCATTGCAACTTGTTTTTTGCAACCACTTTTCTGCAATCTTTAGCATCCTTAAACATCCTTAAGTATTTTTGCAAACAGAATTAATTTTTTTCTTAAAAGGAGATCATACAACAAGCTAGAATTTTGCAATTGTTGAAGAAAAATTGTAAGAGTCTGCAGGTATGCACCGGCATTTCCATTGACCAGCTTTGTGCACATTCTTATGACAGCTTAATAAAATGGACCGCATAAGGCTCAGCTCATACAAGCAATAATATATGTGCACAAAGTGCGGGGAAATTTGGTCCATCCTTTTTCTTCTACAGATGGGAAGTAAATTGAGACTCCCTGCGCTGAGAAGTGCCGTCCTTCGGCTACTCCCTTCGTGGCATTAAAAGTCATTGCTGTAAACAGAGACATTTTTACAATCATCAATCCCTCATCGGTAAAGCTTCTGGCGGTGCTCACCTGAGTGGGTTGAACGGAGCGGGTGGTGGTGGTGGTGGTGGTGGTGGGGGTGGAGGAGGTGGTGGCACGCTGGTGACAGTGGGTGCAGAGGCCTTCTGGTCCAGTTCCACAATGAGCTCTCGCACTGTGGCAATGCACACGAGAGGAAAGAAGTTATATTAAAAATATATTCAACTTAAAATGCATATTACAGCCAAACTTCGATACATGAAACTTGAAGAGGGTCACAATACAATTTGGTATACAGTCGAGCCTGACTATATCGAACCCGTTTATATCAAATTATCCCGTATATCGAAAAATTTCTAAACACGGTAAATTTACCTTGAGAATATATAGCAAAAGTTACTGTTACATCGAACGAAAATAGCAACGACAACCGATATATCAAACTCCATGTGCCTCAAAAGTGTCCCAGCAAGTTGGCTTTCCCCCGCGATGGCGGGGAAAACTGCCGGCGCCACCCTAGAAAAAGTGGTTTAGACCCGGTTGTGCACGGGCGAACACCCCCCTGCAAGAAATGATCCTGGCCCGCTCGCAGCGCTTACAGCCAATCAGAGGCTGTCGTGCTTTCTCCGAGGCGCGGATAGGGTGGCTAGAATGGGGAGGTGTGAAAAGCGAGCCGTGTTTGCCTTGCCCGAATGAGCCGTGTTTCGCGATCCCTCCGCTAGGTCGAGATATAGCGCGACAGTCGGAGGCGCTGCCTGCTCGCATGGCGGATGAGGGAGACGGCAGTGTAAGCCGCTTGCGACGGAAGCTTGTTAGCTTCGTTGGCGTGCACGTGCTTTTACGAGTTCCCTGTGTTAGTGTTCCTTGAGAGGAATGACGAGTACAAAAAAAGAAGAAACTCAGCGACCATCTTAACGGATTCGCGCAAACGCACGGAGACAAAGAAGATATACACAAGGACCGTGTTTCGTGCCAGGCGCTGCAATTCGGTGTGCAGAACATGTGCGGGAAAAGTGTTACTTTCCCGTGCGCCGGCATGCAGACAGATTAGCAGTTTGGAAGCGGGCAATCCCAAAGGCCGACAGAGCGATACAGCGAGAATTCGGCCATGTGTGAAAAAACATTTTGACACAAGGTAAATGTACTGAACCCGTTCAAGTGCTGCAAATATTTTTGCGTGCGTCTGTGACAAGCACGGCAAGTGATAAATGAATTATACTGAAAGTTTTATTTTCTTCTTCTGTTTTATTTTATTTATTATACTTTCATCGACTATAAAGAGCAACGCAGCGATGCTCACCTTGTTTATTTAATCGCGGGCTACGCAGTTACAAAGCGCATTCTGCTATCGGGTTGCACACACTGCAGAAATGCGTGCATCGTGCTAATAGAAAGCACTGCATGACAGCTGCAAAGTCAGATAACTAGCAAATGGGATATTTGAGGGCTGCTGTATCCATCAAAGTTACTATACAACTTGACACAGATATATATGTAAAGCAGGCTGACACTTGTGTTCAGCACAGTGCGCTTGCATTCAAAGATAGTAGGCAGCTTGTTGCAGCTCTGTAGCGTGTTGCAGAAATTCGCTACGTCGAACATGTGAAGAATTGACAATATCAGTGGTCAAATTCTTTTGCATCACGATCGAGGGTTCATTTTCCTTTGAAGGGGCTCAACCAGGCATAAAGCGACGACAAAAAAAAATTGAATACATGCGCATCACCTACAAGAGTATCCACCAGTGTATTGCTCAGAAAATGATGCTAATTAAATTTTGCTGAAGCCATGAAACTAATTGCTGTCTCAATTTCTATTCAACTTTGAGCATACTGGCTCCGTGACGGCGCGACCTCGAGTGTAATGCAAATTCAGCATTGAGTAAATGGCAAGGAACAAATGGACAAGGCAAGGCGCACTCTCGAGGTATATTTAGTAGTACGAGTAACTACAATGTATCAAAGGTTATCGCGTGATAATGTTAGAAAACGTCATCAAAGATATAACGCTCCTGCAGGAAGAAGCTTTCTCTTCTACTCCGTAATTGTGTAGATAAATCTTATGAAGATGAAGATAATTTTGCCTTCATCAAACATGTAAACATTGGTTCATTCGAAATAACACTTCATCGAAGAATGGTTTCACTATGGAGGCTCCAATTATGCCTGGTTGTTGGCTGCCGAAAGCTTCGCACTAATGCCATGATCCTTGAGTGAGACATAAGTGTATTGGCAATTCGTAAAAATGTTTATGTTGATAAAGCTCTTTCACTGGCGAAAATCTAGCAACGACCGACGCGCGTGCATGGTCGTCGGCAGAGGGCATTTCCCCCGCCTCCCTGAAGCCACACCAGCGTTCCCCAACTCCACCATACGCGATGCAGCACAGGTTTGCACCCCCAAAGACAAAATCCTGCCAACGCCCATGCGCGCGTGCATTACCACAGCGCAAGCTGGCAGCGCCCCCGACTACAGCGCCACCGCTGCGGGATCGCGAATGGGGGCCAACTTAGAGCGACCTGTTTTCACACCTCCCAATTCTAGCCACCCTAGCGCGGAGGCGGTAGAAGCTTGAGCGCCATTTTTTCTTTCTTTATGCTTGTGGGCCTGCTGCTGCCTGTTATCCTCGAGTCCTCATTCAGCGTGGTCCGTGCTGGTGGTGTTGCCTGTTGGTGCTCTGTGAACTTTATTGGTGTGCTGTCGTCATGGCTTGTGCAAAGAGGCAGAATTTGCCGTTCGCCGCGAAACTCGAAATCATAAATCGGGTTGAGCGCGGTGAAAAGAAGTCCGACGTCGCCGCCGCGTACAAAATTCCAAGGAGCACCTTGAGTACTGTCCTGAAGAACAAGGCAGACAGCAGGGCCAAGTCGGACAAAAGGCCAGGTGCCCGTGGCGCCCGATATGTGCGCACTGCTGTGTACGGAGATGTTGAAGCGGCCGTTTACAAATGGTTTGTGGACGTTCGGTCGCGAAACATCCCGGTGTCCGGCCCCATGATGGAGGAGAAAGCCAGGGACCTTGCTTTCCTCTTGGCAGGAACAATTTCCAAGGCGGTTCAGGCTGGCTCCAACGGTTCAAAGAACGGCACGACATTGCTGGCAAAGCTGTTACAGGTGAAAGCAGAGCGGTGGACCTGGACAGCGTAGACAAATGGCTCGAGGAAAACTGGCGAGATATCGCAGCAAGATATCAAGCCCAAGATATCTTCAATGCGGATGATACCGCTCTATTGTGGCAAATGTTGCCAAACAAGACACTTGCGTGTCGTGGCGACAAGACTTGCGGCGGCAAGGCAAAGCCTGTGTGTCCGTGCTGTTGGCAGCTAATTTAGACGGATCGAAAAAGCTTCGACCTCTGGTTATCGGGAAAAGCACGGCAGCGCGGTGTTTTCGGAATGCGCTGTCGCTTCCAGTTACCTACCGAGCAAACTCAAAAGCGTGGATGACCGGGGAGCTTTTCGGCAAGTGGCTATCGTCGTGGAATGATGATTTGGTAGGCGAAAATCACAAGGTGTGCCTGCTAGTGGACAATTGTTCATCGCACCACTGCAGTACGACCTTCAGCAACATCGAGCTGCGTTTTTTGCCCCCAAACACTACGTCTGTACTGCAACCACTGGATCAAGGCGTTATACGCGCACTGAAAGCCGGCTATCGGAAGCGCCTGGTGGAGAGGCTGCTGCAGAACCTTCGTGTCGGCAGGGAGCTTAAGATCGACTTGCTCGGAGCTCTTTCTATGTTGAGTAGATCGTGGGCAGATGTCACGAAGGAGACGATCCAGAACTGCTTTAGGCATGCCGGCTTCCGCATGCCTGGTGATGACACCCCAAATTCCGATGACAGCACAGAAGACACCGCAGGTGTTTCCGCCGAAGTTTGGAGCGAGCTGGCAGAGTTCCCGGGAGCTATCGACGGATCGACATTCGATGAGTTCGTCAGTGCGGATGATGATGTCGCCATTATGGGTGAGCTACGAGATGAGGACTACGTTGCAGACGTCGTGCCGACCACGAGCCAAAGCGACAGCAATAAGGAAATGGACGATGGCCCATTGCCTACATCCTCCGAAGTGATTAGTGCAATTGCGTTGGTCCGGCGCTATTGCGTGAATGTGGAAGGTTGCAACCTCAGCTGCTCCGACTCGTTGGACAACGTGGAGGCGTGCGTGCTGTCGCAGGCAGCGAAGTCGTTGACACAGAAGAAAATCCAGGACTATTTTGTTCCAAAGTAGGGCACGCAAGTAAGCCACCAAATTATTAAAGTACTTTTCTTATTGTTATGTGCCTTTGTGTCAAAATCCTATAGCGGGCCTATATCGAATTATGCCATATATCGAACTAATAAACGTTTTTTGGCGAGTTCGATATACCCGGGTTCGACTGTATTGATAATTTGAATATAACAAGATACGCCTATCTTAATCTTACCTAAACCTCTGCAAGCCTCCGACAGCCTCTGGGGATCATGCAAAAGTGAGAATTTTCTGTTTTGTTGCTCTAGGGCCGCATCAAAGGTGTAAAGTTAAAGTTTACTCATTCATTTTTGATCCACACTTTTCTTGTGGAATGCAGGCATCGTACTGGCAGGCCCTTTGCATCCTTGAAGCGGAATAGTAGTCCTCTTTCCATTAACGAATGAATGCATGTCGCATGCACAGTGGAAATCAAAAAAAAAGGCAGGAGTTCAGGGGAAGACAGAAACTTGAAGAAATGAAAAGTGCGTGAACATGGGGTGTCGCTGGAACTGATGTTTCGACAAGTGGACTTGTTTTCTTCAGGGCTGCAAGGTTGCAGCCTTGAAGAAGACAAATTCACTTGTCGAAACGTCGGCTCGAGAACCCACCCCGTGCTCACAAATATTTCACCTATGCACATTGAAGAGTTACTTTTACTGTTGGTTGGTATGCTTCACCATGCCACACAGTAGTGTTGTAATGACGCTTACTAAATTGAATTTCGCATTATGGAGTGTAAATAAAATCCTCCGCTGTGAAAGGCATTCGTATTTTGAGAACCACACTCTGCTAACTTTCCTCCACGGCTTGCACTTCTACTCTGTGGCTTACACCTTGAGTCGAGACCTCAACTCCTGTCATGTGACCCCCACGCTGGCAATACGAAGAGGAATGTGGACAGTGTGCAGCTGCTTGCAACGCCAGGGATGCCAACACACAGGACACTGCCGTGGCATGCTTTCCACAATAGCTGCTGCTATCGTTCGACAAGCTTGGTTTACGCGCGTTCAAGCACGGCACTATATTTTTAATTTTAAAAGTGTGTTCTATGAGCTTATATGGGCTAAGTATAGCAAATGTTAAAACAATGTATTTTGCCGCTTATAACTTGCACCCTAGTACTAGGTGATAAAAATTTTCTTCTACTTCGCTCTAAACCAAAACAGTGCTATTTGCACAACCCTTGTTCTAATTCTAAAAAAGATTATGCAAGTTAGTTAAATCACAATAAAATGCCCATTTTTCCTTATAATATGTGATATATACTATTTGAAATATTCCATTCAGAATTGTTCAACCACATAACTACTTCTTGCTTCAAATCTGCTACGAACCTCATGCTTAATATTCGATTTTTCGGTGCTCAAAGGGAGAAAACAGGTGGTATGCCAAATTTTAAGGAAGCAGCCACATCCGCCCTCCCCCACAAACTTTCAGGTGATTCTAAACCTTTCAAGACCAGCTGTCCGATAATATTTTCAAAGCATTTAGAAACAGCTATCAAAAACCCTGCACAGTGGGATATAGTCTGCCCAAACCCATTTTCAAGACCAGATGCTTCTGAATATTTTTGATGATGTTTTCTAGACCGGCTCAAAAAGGTGGCAAAGCTGAACATTTCACGACGTATACGTCTTATACACAACAGTTGTCTTAAACACTTCAAAACATTTTTTATCCCTTTTGTGCTGCCTGGGTAGCAGTCAGCAAATATATTAAACTCTATGGAGGCTTAGCCAGGGATTCATCAAAACTAAGTTATAAGGTGCATTTAAAACGAATATGCACATTAACGACGTTTCATTGTAAACAGAACGCGCAGAACAAGTAATTCATTACTAGCTCGAATATATTACCACGGCGAGTCGAATATTTGCAAACATTCAAATATGCACATTCGCAATCAAATATGCTTTAAATATGAAAAAGATACGAATCAAACTGAGCACAGCTCTATCTGCCAGACTTTACCATGAGGCTACAAAGGAAACCTGTGTGGGTGCCTCAGAAAGAAAGCCTTAAAGGTTACACAGAGGGGAAGGCAGCTCTCATCTTGTGTAGTGTCACCTCAGTCTTGTGTTCTGCACTGATGACTTCAAAGTTAAATGAATGAATGAATAAACTTCACTTAAAAAGAAATGTCTCTCTGGCCTTCAAGCTAAATGAAAAGACGTTTTAGTACATAAATTCTGCCTTTCCAAAGCAGTACTGCCAGGTCCCCTCTTCAGCCGCTGAGCAGCTAGCTAGAGCTGGGCGAATAGTAAATTTGAGTTTGAAAGTGAATTCGAAACGAACAGTGATTTTGTTGAATAATTTCAAATTAAACAGTTCAAATAGTATGTATCCCATATTATAAAGAAAAATGAGCATTTCTGTAAAGACCAAACTTACTATAACAATATTTTTAAGAATTAGAACAAGGCTTGTGCGAATGTCACTCTTTTGGTTCAAAGCAAAGTGGAAGCAACGTTGAATAATAGCAGGATTTGAATAGCAGTAGGGTGCAAGTTATAAGCGGTAAAATATGTTACATTTTAAAATTTGCTTTACTTAGCACATATAAGCCTGTACAACATGCCTTTAAACTAAAAATAAAAGGTAAGAAATAATTCATCGAGGTGCAGGTAATATGCACACTTAACCTTGAACTGTGGCTTCGCGGCAGTGTGGATTTCCCCTGGACAGGTAATTTCACTGCATAGCAGCCTAACGCCGCAGTGAAACGACCTTTACAGGGGGGTTACATGAGGCAAAAAAACGTCTATTCGTTTGTTTGGAGTACTTCGAAATTTCAGAAATTTCGAATTCACGTTGAAGCATACTGTAATATTCGTTCAAAAATTCGAAGCGCTCGAACATTCGCCCATTCGCCCATTCCCACAGCTGGCAATGTGAGTATGAACTAACGTGTGCAGGTCTGAAATGACTGCCGAATGAAATGAGCCTCACAGAAATCTGCGACACAGATGATTTGCCAAAGAGAACGGTGGCATACAAGTGTAGGTGTGTGCCAACCTCCCCTCTTAAATGTTTATCCAATGAGTTTGTACAATACTATCACATCATCTGCACTTCCTTCCTGCGCATTATATCTTTCTCGAACATTCTTCATTCTCACAAATGTGCACACACAACGTATCCGGCTGTGTTGTTATCTTGCATGATGCTCACCCCTCTCCTCGAGCTGCTGCACCCTCTTCTGGGACTCGTACAGCTTCTGCTCAGATTCGCCCAGGCACTGCTTCAGTTCCTCCACCGTCTCCCCTGGGGCACTCTGCGATTCCAGCTGCTCGCGCAGTGCCCGAACCTAGATGGAAGATGGTTTGGACTGATCAACTGATTGGTTTTCATACGCCGAGAGGTGCTACAAGACATGGGCATACATGCCTACACTGTACGTGTGTAAACGCTGCAGACACTAGTGCTTCTTACACAAAGTAGAATTGATGCAACTGCTACTACGTAGGGTGTATACACGTAGCACTCAATACAGAATGCACTCTAAAGAAAACACATTTGGGGTGTCCTTCTGTCATTCTAGGCACATGTCCAAATTGCAAGCTGGAAGAATGTGAAAGAAAAGGAATAACGTGCAAGAAATGACAAATAAATCTTTTTTTTTAAAGCAGAGTATATATTGGATAAGTATATGACGCAAAAATCGCCGTAAACGCTCTCCAACTTTTAGATCATTTTATGAAGCTGTCAGGACATAACTGGACCAACACTTATGTCAAACCGAAATTCGAAATAGAGTACTAAAGACACAATGCGACAAGTTCAAAAGTACTGAAATGCACCAAAAGACAGGTTGCTAGAAAACTGCCAAAAAGTTGTTGAATTTACCTGAAACATTTATACAACATCCGGTGATAGTTAATCATTAAGAAGAAGTCCTTACGTAGATTGATAAAAGTAACCAGAAACATTTTGGACTTATCCGTATGCACATTAACCCTTTTCGGTATGTTGTCGGGTCCCTACCGACAAAACAACATTGTCACAGCAGTCCATGGTTGGGCACTGCTCGAGAAGTTCTTTCATGGTTGATTCACACACGTTTTCTCATTGCATTATGTGCCATCTCTAAATGAGTAAGTAAACTTCTTTTACATGAGCTTTGATTTCCTTAGTTCGGGACTGGAGTGAACGGAAGGTGGGTAAAGGTTTCGGGCAGCAAAGGGTTAAACCCTACACTCAGCACGCACTCACCTCAGCCTCGTGCTCAGCCTTGGCTGCAGCTGCCTGCAGCTCAACAGCCTTGACCTGGTCCAGCGCTGCCAGCAGCCTTGCCTCCGGCACCATTTGGCCCACGAGGAAGGCACTCTGACGCACTGCCGCATTGCGCTCTCCTTTCAGCTGCACAGGTAAACGGGACAGGCAGTAGAGTGTGGGTCACGTGGTATGTCAATCAATCAATCAATCAATCAATCAATCAATCAATCAATCAATCAATCAATCAATCAATCAATCAATCTACTGTTACATTAATACAATTACGAAGAACTACATATAATACAGAAAGAAGTCCCAAATAAAGTAAAGAATGTTAGTAGGACCTCTTGTCGATACATGTATAAAAATTTAGAACAAATAATTAGCAACTAAGGTAAAAACAGCAAGAAAATACAAATCAACATAAAAGAAGTAAACAACACATATATCATGTATGGCTTACAATTAAGAAAAAGTGCAGATCAACATGTTAGAAATAATTAACCATCTAGTAGTATAAGATTACACACATAAGTCTAACCAACAAGAAAGCCACTTCCTATTAGTGACCAGCCTGTATTTTCACGTACCGTAATTAATCCCTCGTTATAACGAAATCGCTTTACTTGAAATATCGCTTCATTCGAAATTTCTTTCAGTCCCGATTAAAACGCATGCATATTAAGCTGCATTACTTGAAGTGCACGAGGAACCTGACCCGCTCAGAACGAAGTGGCGAGTGGCGGCAAACCTTTTGCACATGCAATGTCAAATTAATGCCGCCGACGAACGGACCATGAAAGTACCAAACCCACGACCGATGACTGCCTTGTGTAGCGGATACCAAGCGAGTGCCGAGTGCTCCCAGCTGTTTACGTATACGTACTGCGGAGCAAACAGGAGCTGTCAAATTTTGTGGCACAGCACGCCCAAACCGTTAACCTCGGTCGTAATTGCATTGCAGGTGCCCGCCGTGAAAGAATCTACACGAAATTAAAGTTTTACAGGTGCTTTGCGATGCCAGGAAACTGCGGTCTCTAGGATGCCAAAAGGTGGCCAAATTACAGCGGGCTGACTTGCACCGTAGCATTCCATGGGGTGCGTTGTGTGATTGGCCATGTGATTGTGTTATTCGGAATGCTTTTTTTGCACCTGAATAAAGTTTGGCTTCACTGGATACATTGTGCTTTGACTTCCTTGCAGTTGTAGCGCAATTAAAGCTCAACTGCTTTAACTTTTCTCAAATGATCGCTTATATCGAAATACCGCTTATAACAAATTTTTCCCCCACCCGCTGACTTCGTTATAAAGAGGGTTTACTGTAATTACTTTTGCAATACCACTTTCAGTGAATGCCCCATGACTTAAAGCAGTGAAAGCACCAGGGTACGTACAGTCGAACCCGGGTATATCGAAATCGCCAAAAAACGTTTATTAGTTCGATATATGGCATAATTCGATATAGGCCCGCTATAGTATTTTGACACAAAGGCACATAACAATAAGAAAAGTACTTTATTAATATGGTGGCTTACTTGCGTGCCCTACTTTGGAACAAAATAGTCCTGGATTTTCTTCTGTGTCAACGACTTCGCTGCCTGTGACAGCACGCACGCCTTCACGTTGTCCAACGAGTCAGAGCAGCCTTCCACATTCACGCAATAGCGCCGGACCAACGCAAGTGCACTAATCACTTCGGAGGATGTAGGCAATGGGCCATCGTCAATTTCCTTATTGCTGTTGCTTTGGCTCGTGGTTGGCACGACGTCTGCAACGTAGCCCTCATCTTGTAGCTCACCCATGATGGCGACATCATCGTCCGCACTGATGAACTCGAATGTCGATCCGTCGATAGCTCCCGGGAACTCAAGGTGCTCCTTGGAATTTTGTGCGCGGCGGCGATGTCGGACTTCTTTTCACCGCGCTTGACCCGATTTATGATTTCGAGTTTCGCGGCGAACGGCAAATTCTGCCTCTTTGCACAAGCCATAACGACAGCGCGCCAATAAAGTTCACAGAGCACCAACACCACCAGCACGGACCACGCTGAATGAGGACTCGAGGAAAACAGGCAGCAGCAGGCACACAAGCACAAAGAAA
This sequence comes from Rhipicephalus sanguineus, assembly GCF_013339695.2. Classification (NCBI taxonomy): domain Eukaryota; kingdom Metazoa; phylum Arthropoda; class Arachnida; order Ixodida; family Ixodidae; genus Rhipicephalus; species Rhipicephalus sanguineus. Next base: position 46,605,152 of record NC_051178.1, on the reverse strand, counting down.
GAAAAAATGGCGCTCACTTCTACCGCCTCCGCGCCTCGGAGAAAGCACGACGGCCTCTGATTGGCTGTAAGCGCGGCGAGCGGGCCAGGATCATTTCTTGCAGGGGGGTGTTCGCCCGTCCACAACCGGGTCTAAACCACTTTTTCTAGGGTGGCGCCGGCAGTTTTCCCCGCCACCGCGAGGGAAAGCCAACTTGCTGGGGCACTTTTGAAGCACATGGAGTTTGATATATCGGTTGTCGTTGCTATTTTCGTTCGATGTAACAGTAACTTTTGCTATATATTCTCAATGTAAATTTACCGTGTTTAGAAATTGTTCGATATACGGGATAATTTGATATAAACGGGTTCGATATAGTTGGGCTCGACTGTATACACCCTGGCTTCTTGCTCCACGATAGTGGCCATGCGATGGGACTGTTCTTACTACTGGTTGGGAAGTTTTAAAGTCAGTGAAAACTACCCAAAGCATGTGATGAAATTGTCGTAGATGTGACGAGACCAAAATGTATAGTATTAGAATCAAGCAACCTGTTAACAGCTTAAGCATGAATTATAATTTTAAATTAGCAAGGAAAGTCACAAAAAGTGGTATGGCATGCCACTTTCACAAGGAAATGTTAGTACTATACTCGCGGACAACTTTTCTTGGCAATGAAGGGAAGGCTACAGAGCCAAACTATGCGTGTGCTACCGCTGAATAATATATAGTCCCACACTTGCGTCCATGCTTTCTGCATGAGAATAAAAAAAAAAACATTGCTTTATTTTCTACGGGACGCTGTTTGAAAAGAGGGTCAGCACACACCAAGGAGATACAGTCGAGTCCACTTATAACAATACCGGTTTTAACAATATATAGGATATAAGAATGGACAGCCGCGGCACTGTCAGCTTTTCATTGTATTCTATGGCAAAATAAACCGCTTATAACAATGCTGTCATGATGCAATATCGGTTATAACAATTAAATGTGGGCACTGGAACCAACCCTGAACGAAACAAAAATGCAAAAACGCTGCGACAATGCCACCCCAACCCCGCCTATTACGCAAAAGGGCATGAGAGCATACGCGCGGTGGCCAGGCGATAGCGCACTTGGCCTCGCACGCGGCGAATGCGCGCCGAAGAGGCTCGCATGCCACCGCTGCTTTCGCCTGCCGCGACGACGCGGAGGAGGGGGAGGAGGACCGGATGGGCACCGCTACGGGCAGTGGAGCAGTCCATTCTGAGGGTGCGCCGCCTGTAGAAAAAGCACCGGGGCGCCTAAGCCGCCGCAGCAGCAGCGCTGTGTGCACTGTGCCGACCTCCCCTATTCTTGGCTAATTTGGCCACGTCTCCAGCTTCGCCGTTTGCACGTGTTCCGAGTCTGGTGCTTACCAGTGTCGTTTTCCTTGCCTGTTGTCACTGTTCCTGTTCTGTGGTCACTGTCGCCTCTATCCTCCTGTCTCCGCACGCGCGGACATCGTTGCGCGCACAACGATGGCAGACCGTCCTCCAGAAAGCGACACCCCAGTGAAGAGGAAGCGAACGGCAATACCGTTGGAAGTTAAGTGTAGCATTGTGAGAGAGCGCAACGCCGGCGAGAAAGTGAGCAGCTTGGTGCGCAAGTACGGCCTGCCGCAGCCAACAGTATCCTGCATCATTGGCAATGCACTCAAGCAAGCCGAAAGTGACAGCCATGCCAGTGCTAGCGGTGCTAGCCACGCAATGGATGACGGCCGGAAAAGGGTTAGGCACGGGGCCTACAAAGACATGGAAGATGCACTGTACCAGTGGTTCCTTAGCGCTCGCGCTATGAATTTGCCAGTCAGTGGTCCCATCTTGGCGGAGAAGGCAAAGAGGTTCGCGTACCTCCTTCGCAACACTGATTTCCAGCCTGGGGGTGGCTGGCTTCAGCGTTTTAAGGAGAGGCAGGGCATTGTGTACAAGGCAGTCGTCGGAGAGGCAGGCTCGCTGGATGTAAATGCTAGGCAGAAGTGGTTGGAGGAAGCACTGCCCTGCATCCGCGAAGCCTACGCGGACCGAGACCTGTACAATGGTGACGAAACTGGCCCTGTTTTTTCAGATGCTACCCTCAAAAGACGCACGCGCTCAAAGGCGATTCCTGTAAGGGCGGCAAACAGAGCAAAGTGCGAGTGACAATTTTTTTCTGTGCCAACATGGACGGCAGCGACAAGTGTCCCGCCTTTGTGATAGGCAAGTCGAGGAATCCTCGCTGTTTTCGTGGTGCCGCGAGGATACTTGTTCGCTACCGCCACAACAAGAAAGCGTGGATGACGCACGAACTTTTCCGTAAGTGGCTGGTCGAGTTCGACGAGAGGATGCAGCGCGAAGGCAGGAAAGTGGCGCTGGTGCCTGACAACTGCACCGCCCATCATACCGTCCAGAAGCTGTCGAACGTGGAGATTTTTTTCCTCCCTCCCAACAACACTGCGGGCTTGCAACCCATGGACGCAGGAGTGATTGCTTGCTTCAAGGTGCTGTACCGGCGTCGTGTTTTGAGCAGGCTGGCGCTGAACCTGGAAATCTCCATACGTTAACGCCGACCTGCGCCGGACTTTAAGGTTTCGCTCCTGATGGCCGTGCAGTTCATTTTTGCGGCATGGGCAGAAGTCGGCTCCTCCACCATCGCGAACTGCTTCTGTAAGGTGGGCTTTGCTGGGGATTCCAGTGAGGCGGAAGTGGAAGGCCGCGACGCTCCTGCCGACGCAGAAATGACCGAACTTTGGTCGTCGGTGAACGGTGGTGATGGAGACGCGTCGGGACTTGAGGAGTTTTTGCACGCCGACGACGCAGTAGCAACAAATGAGGACCTCACCGACGAGGCGATCGTCGCTGCGGTCACCGGCGCGGAAGACGACAGCAGTGACGACGAGGAGGAATTGGAACCCATGCAGGTTGTGTCGCATCAGGAAGCGTTGCAAATGATCGACTCCCTGTGCGATTTTGTGTTTGCTAAAAACCTTCCGCTCGGCCACGCGCAGCAGTTGGACGCTTTGCAAAAAGATGTCAATAAGGTGGCCAGTAAGCAGTCGAAGCTGACTGCTTACGGTTTTCTACCTGCTAAAAAGTGAAAAGTGTAAGCAACTTCCCCCTCATTAAGTGCTCTTGTTTATCATGTTCCCCTCATTAAATGCTCTTGTTTGTCACGTTTTCTTTGTTATTTTCGACATAACCCGCTTATAACAATAATCGGTTATAACAATGATATTTTCATGGCACCTCAATATTGTTATAGGTGGACTCGACTATTTATATTTGTTTTACTCTATGCAGTTTCATTTCACGTTTTTGTGCGTGTGAAAACGTCGCACCTTTTACGTGCACCTCACAGTCAAAATGGGGTCTTCGTCTTCAGGTGAGCTCTCGTCACCCTCCAGCTTTTATGACAAGTCGTCAAAGGAGCTTGTGACGAATTTCACTAACAAATGGCTGTCTAAGCCTGTGACAGCCACTCGAATAAGCAAACGGCCGTCACAGGAGATACGGAAGGTTCACAAACCAAAACTAAATTCGAAACACATGCCGAAACGGACTACTTCGCAGAGCAGGCCATGTGCAGTAGCTCCACCCTCATAGCCTTTCCTTCATTGCTAAGAAAAGTTGTCCGCGAGTATAGTGCTGGATGCTGACCATGTAATGGTAATTGCTATGTGAAATCTGGCTGTTATTCAGTGCACCACATGTATTGCTTAAAATTGCGGTCTTTATATAATAAAGGCATATACACTTCGTCCTATGCACTCTAAATGAGAAGGGCGTATTTGGGGTGTCTTTCTGTCAAACAACAACAATCGTTATCCATCTCACATGCTTTTCTTGAAACTTCCCAGGCAGGAATGGCCTTTGCGTCATCAGCCTGACAAAGCATTTTTATTGCGATAGCAATTATATGGACAGTCTCGGCTGGATTTTGCCGTCGCCGTCGCCGCCGTCATGCACCGTATATGTATAAGTATGTATATATCTATAAAGTCCCCACAGAAAAATAACTCAGAAAAATGCTTCCGAAGCGCGGAATCGAACCAGGGACCCCTTGCTCCGCAGCGAGCGGCGCTATCCACTACGCCACGGAACGCAGATCCTCCACGGAGCTAACGGCGAGCGTTATATACACACCATTTAGCGCTGGACGGACTCAGAGACAGCAGGCGATAATAGGCGTTTCTTCAATACCAGCGAGGTGGCGCTAGGAGCCCGACGGGCGCATTTAAAAGTCGTCGGCGAGCTCGCTCGCTTCTTCTTATATTTGCGCATGGGAGAAGCTTGCCCTTCCGCTGTCTGCTCGCGCGGTTTTCTCGTGGCGAGGGGTAGAGGAATGTTTCACGCTTTCACCGTGATGTCCGCGCTCATGTTACGGCGCGTATGAATGTCACTCGAGCTCAGGGACGCCGCTAAACGAACAAACAGAAGATGAGCGCGAACTATCAAGTGTCACAGCTCGACACTTTTTACAGGAAAGTAGCGAGCGCACAGTCAAAAACAGAAATGCAAGCAAGCCAGATGACGATCATTGCTATGTGACATAAAGGGGCCCCAAGTGTGCCCTTCTTTTCTGGAGTGTGCACATTGCGGTCTATGCTATCAAGTTGCGCAGTCTTTGCACCAAAGAATGGAATGGCAGAACCGTAGTTTAAACTGCAGCAGGACTGGGAACTCTGGCTGGTAAGATTTATGGTTAACAAAAAAATGGGTATCACGAACGTTATTTATCAATCCTTTAAGGTTGCCCTTTTTTTGGGTGGTCATTTTACAGAAACATCATAAATCTTTTTAGAAAATTGTTATACAACCACCTGATAGTTGCGTAGCTGTCTTGTGAACGTTAACGTGACAAAAATTAAGAGTGACAGAAATGTGATTGTTCTATAACGCTGCGACAGGATAGTTAATATATGAAATGGGCTTAAAGTGGGCTGTTTTGCATAAGGGTCTATGAACAGCCGTTCATGAAGAGGTGCAGGTAATGCAGAGAAGTAGAGATCGTTTTTAATAAAGTTTAACCAATCAGGTAAACAAAACACACTATTAAACTTGGCAGATGTGCTAAAACGTAAGCAAAGTGCCATACGAACTACACACCTTCACAGGAACCCTGGCAGGGCTCATGCCATGCACATGCACAGTTCTGAAAGCGATCCATAGCAGTCTCCTTTCCATGCTGCTTGCAAAGCGTCCAGCACTGTGCCATCTTTGCAGCATCCATGACATTGCACTAGCATTCATTTGCCAAACCTGCAGCCACTGCATGATCCTACGCACTACGGAGTGGTGTTCAAAATCACCACAAACTTCTACAACAGAACCGTAACGCTACAATGAGGTCACAGTTTCAGCCAACAACCCTGTTAAACAAAAAATTTCATTAAAATATATCTTGTAGGCCTCTGCAGTAAAGAATCACGACATATAAGAAGCGCTTTGAGCACGCAAGGTTCACCTACCCTGGCAGCCTCCTTCTCGTGCACTCGGTTCCGTTCGGACTCGTCTTCAAACTTCTTGCGCAACTCGAAGTATTCTCGAGCAGCCAGCACTGACACTGTTTGGAGGAGAGAGCCACAGAGGAAAGTTCACACCACTCTGCCATTAAATATTATTAGTGTACTGCGCCATGCACGGACAACAAAGAAAGCTCTCACAGGTGTGATAAGCATGCTGCGATGAATTGTTTGGACTAACACAAACATATACTATTCAAATATTTTATTTGTAGTCAACTGCAAGGGAAGGTATTGAGAGGTACACAACACATAATAATTCCTGGGGTTTTACACGCAAAACCATGTCATGATTATAAGGAATGCCGTAGCGGAGGGCTCCGGAAATTCCGGAGGGCTCCGGAAGTACAAGGGCCTCTAGCATTCTGCTTCCATTGCAATGCGACTGCCACGGCTGGGATCAAATCTACATCTTTTGGGTCAGCAAGCGAGCACTGTAACCACTGCGCCACCGCAGCAGCCAGGTACACAATAGATGCTGTTGTAAGAGGGATGGACGATGACAAGTTGATGAGGAAAATCAGCTTGGCTTGCAGCACTGCAGTGAACCTACAAACAAATTCAGAGCTGTGCTAGTGATAATCAAAATAGTCTTGTTTTACATATTTGTTTTTGTCAAAAAATGTGTGTTTTGCTTTGTCTGCATCAGGTCCATTTATTTTTGTTTCTATAGTCGGGCAAATAAAATGCATCGACAGTCTGTTATCCTCTACATGTATAGCAAGCATAATTTCCCTGTTTTAGATATTTGTATTAGACAAAGATGTGCATATGCATCACAATTTTTTTTAAACTTGTTCCTGAAAACAAAAAGCCAAGAAAAGCAGAACTTCTTTTGGGCAATTCAAAGTTTCCAATAATATTGTATCTCTACACCAGTGGCTATCTCTCTCATTACATGACTTGCTAAACTGCGCTTCTTTTCGTTTGGACATCCGAAATGTGCCAAAAGACTTAACTGCTGTTCTGAGCGAGAGACACAACCAAAATGAAAAACGAGCCATTGTCACTCACCCCTGTTGAGACGGCCCATGCCATCTTCCATCTCAGCCAGCCGCTTCTGGCAACGACTACGCTCGGTCCGCTCCGAATCCAACTGCAATGTATAGACCACTGCAACCATGTACCTTCAACTCATGGGCATCACGTTTTTGGATACAATGCACTTAATACAAGTCCACATTAATTACCTTGTTGTTATCAATATAATGACAAGTCTCCAGCACTGTATTCAGAGAACAATCTTTGTCCCTGGCTGCAGAGTGAAAGAAATCACAAGAGCAAAAGTCTGCCTTCAATACATAGACAACTTTCTTTATGTGATTCACCACTGTGAGGTGGAACAGTTTCTGGCCCAGCTATCAACAGTCTATCATAGCTGAAGAAGAAAGCAGTGAACACACACTGCCTTCCTTCATGCACTTGTTCAGCGCTTTTCTGGCGGCTTCACCATATATATATATATATATACAGGGTGTTCTTTTTTTTTTTTTAGACAATACAGAGTTTTTATAAAAATGCTGTGACAGTCGGGCCCCTGTTGTCTTCGTAAACGAACTTTACACCAAATGGAAAGACTTTGCCGCACCTAAAGTTACATTCAAATGAGTAATTAAAGGGCCCCTAAACCACTTAGCGGTCGAAATTTAGTTGAGGTGAGGAAGTTGTGCTCGAGTTTACAACGAACACGTAGCCGTGAGAATTTTTCGAAACGGTGCCGTAATAGCGGAGTTACACGCGTTTGATGATCGAAACGCGACGATCGCTTCTTTCCCTCTTTCCTACGTTACGCTCTTCCAAAACCGCTTTGCCCTCCTCGCTGAATGCCCCTCCTCATCTCGCGTGGCATACGTCACCGCTGACGCGCTGTTCGAGACAGCGTCTACTTCCGGTTGCCGCAACTCCGGCGACTCCGACGCTCCAGCTCGCCGTCAACTCTGTGTGGTATCTGGGTGCACTGTTCGTTGACTAACCGCTGTTGCTTGCCGTGCCGGCCCGTGCCCCTACGAATCGTGCCGGCTATGGACCCTGTGTTGCGTGCACGCCTTCAAAGGATCGCCAACGTGATGGGACCCGTATGGGGACATGCCGTGCCAGACCACCTCGCTCGAGATGAGTTCACGGAGCTCATCAAACCGCAAGGCGTGGATGTGTAATTAAGCTAGCGACTTGGCGGTTGCGTTTTAGTCTGTCCGGCATTAAAGAAAGCGTCGCGTAAAACCAAATAAAATGTCCCCAAGCTGGCGCCAGGTCAAGTGGCGCCAGCTATGGAGGATTAGAAACAACTAACAAACGCGTAATCTATGTCCTCCGAGCATTCGGAAGCGCCCTTCTCGACTTGCTAAGCCTACAGCATCGATTATTTGAGTATGGCTCTCCAAAACGGGGCTGAATCGGTACGAATACTTTGCTGTCGAAGCTTAAGGACATGAATCTAAAGCAAATGGAAGCATCAGTTCGGAGCTTACACGCTACAGAGCACACGGCGGCCACTTGATAGACTCGAGGTGGACGACAACCGACTTTTGGCACTGCGGCCATGTTTTTCGGAGGCTTGCCGGCGTAGCTTGCCGTGCAAGTTGGACTGCTGTCGCGCGTGCGGCGATGGCCGACGTTCTGCGGCACCGCGCCGTTGCGGCAGGCTTGCCGCTAGCGTGAGCGGGCCCTTACGGGCCGCAGATGTCGATTCGCAAGCGGCAACACGACCAAGAACAGCAAGGTGCGCACGAACAGCTGTTTGCAGAGTAACCGGAAGTCGTCGGTTGTCGTTCGGCCAATCGCAAGCATCGAAACTGATAACGTCATAGTTTCACTGGTGATGTCACACATGTCCGTGGCGGGAATGGCGGGGACCGGAAAGAAGAAGCTATTGCTTTTTCGAAATTGTGGCACGCCCGCGACCTGTAGCGCTGCGGCGTGTGGCATCGTTGATCGCGACGGCATTCTGCACGCGATGCGCTTGTTTACTTGAAATGTTTGGGAAGATGTCGGAGGGGGTTTAGGGGCCCTTTAACAAAGACTCGTCAATTAACTTTTTAATTATTAACTTTAGGGCAGTTGTTTATATGGAAGAGTTGTAGGGCGTGACATTTTCTGGCATGCCCATTTTTTAAAAATCACAAAAAATGCACATAATTTGAGACTATAGTTATCGATATTGAAGGCCTTGATCGAGGCGAAACCGAAACTGAGCGCACTGAGCGCGCAGGAAATCACTCAGCCCTGTTACGTCAGACCACAAGCTTGCGTGATGATTTTTGAAAAAAGGCATATCGCCACAGAATATGGTCATAAAAGATGGCAAGCCGTCTCGTATACCCAATTACACCACTTATCTTTGCGCTTGGCGTGTGGTGCTTATCCATTTCTTTGGTAAACTCATAAGAAGTGCAAAGAACTCGTTTGCTTGTCTGCAAGAAGCAGCGCCGCAGTGGCTGCCGCCTAGTTTTAAGCTCTACAGGGAAAGAAAAAGTGGAAATTGCGGTTTTTTTGGGTACAGCACGAAAGAAACAGAAAAATAGACACAAATATAAACACTAAAGCAGTCGACTTTGTCATCTGCTGCGGTTCCAGTCATCTTGCGCTGCCGGACTCCGCACTACCTCACGAGTAGGTGCAGCGAACTCGTGAACTAGCCTTGCATGACGGCTGCAGTTTTTCGACACGAATACTGCGGTGCCGATGCCGCCATGTTGAACTCGTGAAATGAATGCTGTAGTGCAGCGCCACCGTGAACCGGTTCACAAAGTGCAGGTGAAACGAATGGACCTTATACGTGTATTCATTCATTTCGTCGAAATTTAGAACAATTTAAATTCGTTTCAAAGCGAATTCAAATACTGTAATACTGATTCGAATATTCGAACTGCTCGAATATTCACACAAGCCTACAAATAATGGCACAGTGCGTGTTTCCCTACTTGGCAAAAGTCATGACGATTTATGGCATAGTGGGTACCTCGCAAGTGTACTGGTAGTAGTTGCCCCAAGAGAGTTTACAACGGGCTCTAGAAAGGCCGCTCTTCCAGCTTTCACTGTGACTGTGCTGTGTGTTCTGCGCAGGCTTGGCATTTTTTGTTCTCAGAGGCGTGTGTTCATCTGCCGTCAAGAAAACCATATTACTTGCAATTTACAGAAACTCGTTATGTCATTTAATAAATGTATTCACCTGCATTTGTAAAAGTGGCTTAATTCAGACCCATATGTGTACATTTCAAACTACGACACACTTAGAAACCAGCAAAAGCAATCACACGTCACATGCAATTACACAAAGCATGCATGCATTCTGATGAATTACTTCTGATTCACAATATCAGTTCAGGGACATGGCACACCCCAGTTACAAGAAAAAGCTTTCAGGGAAGCACTGCAACTCAAAAATTAAATATTCGTAAAGAGAGAAGACATGCTCCCCATCTCTCAAAGCACATTTTACAAATAACGTTTAACACAAGGAAAGTTCAAACACCAGCACGCAAATGAATGAGATTCTGAGGGAGCTGCTCACCTCGGCCAAAAGCCGCTCATTCTTGGCAGCCAGGTCACGGGCACTGCTTTCGCTCCGTTCCAGCTCGCCCTTGAGGCAGGTCACCTCGAGCCTCAGATCTGCCATTGTGTGCATGCAATGCAAAGGTGAGTTATTTTGAGTGACCCGAAACAGCTTTTCTTATTTTTCTGGTGCATAGCACGAAATCTTTGTTTCCCACTGGTTTAGTATAACTTCCAGCAGTCTCTTCTGCTCCAAATAGTCATGGATTTTTTCAGAAATTCTGCAGAATGTAGCATGATTTTTGCTGGTTGCACTCTCATCCAGAACAATGCAGTAAACTTTCCTCTGCAACATTTACAGCATCGAAGTGTGATCAGGTAGCTTGCTCATGGTTTCACAGATCTTTGAAAAAGCTACCAGTGGAACTCATGATAACTTTCTGAGCATGGTACAAGTAGGCAGCCATGCTTGATATGTCTGACAGCCAGAATTATTTCATGTCAAGCTGCTTTGAACTGCCATCTCTTGCAGTCATTGTGGTTTTTAGCAGATGAACAGGAACTTCAGATGGCAATGCACAGTCTTGTTTTCATTCGCTCCTATGACAATTTAGCTTGACATTTGCAACAAAGAACTGAGGTGGGAGGGGCAAGAATGAGATGATAGGAGATAGTGAGACTGTATTGTTGTTTGTGAAAGGTTTGTGAGATACCCAGCCTGCATTTCCAGCAATGCTGTATAAAAAGTACTGCCCTGAGTGTGAAAGCAGCAAGGAAATACTAGTAAGGACTGGGAAAGTTGACAATGTCAGTGAAGAAGTCCCTGAACTAAAGCATCCTCTTAATCATGATGCTTACATTTATAAGTAGTAAGTTAGCTTTGAATTAAATGTGAAAGGATACACAGTGGCACTTTAGGCTTAAACCCTGGCAACAGAAAACATTATTCTTTTTTCTTGGCGCATGCTTTAACCCTAGTGTTTACGTGTGCTATTCTTATGAGCCCAATATTGGGTGTACATAAGACTAACCTGAGGTATACCCACACATTATACTTAAAGGATTCCTGACACCAAAATGGAAACATAAGGATGTTCGTGTTGTTTCACTGCCCAGTAAATGTGGGCACTTCTGGCCGATTATTAGTGGCAGACGTTAGCTTTAAGATATCTTAATTTGGTTTTAAGGTAAGTGTGAGTGCTCATCTGAGTTGGCAGCACCTCGCGACATCGCCACTGGTATGACGTAGCTCGAGGCCCCTTGTGACGTTCCACGAGTAAAGGGTGTGGGGGTGCTATCAGCCCCTGTAAAGTTGTCTGCGCCTAATGGCACACGCGCGCCTCGCGGATAGGCTGTCGGCGGCAGTGGCGCTGGGCTCGCGAGCGTTGGGGTTTGCGCGTGAGCGACGGCCGCGCCACCGGAGAGAAGCGAGCGAGGCCGCCGCGGCCGCCGGGCGGGAAAAAGGAAGTCTCTGGGGATTTGGCGGCTGGCGTGGACGGGCGGGCTCCCGCGGTGGGTCCCGCAGGGGGACGATACCGCGGCTCGTTTCCCTCGGGGCCCCTCGCAGTGGTGAGTCGTGCGTCCTCGCGACGCCGCATTCGCGGTTATTGCTTGTCGTATGCTGTCTCATGTTATGGTGTATTTTATGTGTTGTCTTGAGTGTGTCTTATGTTATCTGGATATTCATTGTCATTATATAAGTTTTAGCGAGTAACTAGTTTGTAATAGGAGGATTCGGCCGGCGAGCTCGCCGTATGTAAAGAAATGGGTAATAAACGAGAAAGTGTGCGTTGAACCAACCATGTCTGCTGTCTTCCGTGTTCCGAGAGTGGCGATTACACACCACCGATCAGATCCCACAAGGGAGTATTGTCAACATCACAGAAAATTTACGGGGCTCACACAGTAATACGACTGGGACCCAGTGAGGGCTATTGTGCCTCACCCCTCTCGCTCTGTTGTCGGGCTGCTCTCAAGGTAGTTCTGGCTGCTTAGGCCAGGAACGCTTTTTATTTTTCCTACCAACATCGTTTACCGCGTGCGGGGCCCCGATATGAAAACTGCGCTTTTTCAACGACACCAAAGCTTGAGTGCACGTGGTCTTAGGCGCGCTCCCCCGCTGTGGGGTACTAGCTTCTTATAGTTTTAGGAGGCTATTTCGAAGTGATGCAAATTTGGTTGCAATTAATGACGCTTGCATTAATGATACCATACGTTGGAGCATTTACGATTCAGTTTCGGGATTACCAGACATGAAGCTACAAATTACAGTAAAAAAAGTCACAAACAAAGATTTCGCTGTCAGGGGTCCTTTAATGCCAAAATAACTCTGTGGCACTTCAAGGAGCATAGACAGGGTCCTGATAACACCTTGCGAATTTTTGAGCATTTCCTTCTGTGAAACCAGTGTTACAAAGGCCACAGGTTCCACTTAAAGGAATTGCTCTCAGCGATACCTTTCTTGTTTAAAGTTTAAGGTATGTTTATTTAAAAGAAGAAGAAAGTACTGAGACAGAACGTATAATGTGCCTGACTGAGCCTACATTGTCTGCACGTAGTTGACACAACAGACACACCTGACTGAAATAAAAAGTCACTTGCGTGACATTACATAGTGCAGAGTTTAAAAAAAAAAAGAAGAGAACTTGTACAGATTTAAAGAAAAGATTTGTATTTAAGAAAACTCGAAAGAGAAAAGGCCTATCAGTTTGGCTTAATTAGGTACTCTGATTGATACAAAAGGTAGATTACTGGAAGAGAAAGTTTAAGTCAGTTCTTTTTAATTTTGTGCTAAATTACGGGGCAGGTACATCAGTATGATGTCACAGATTTCGTTTTTTTTTTAAATGTTTAGACTGTCATGGCTCAGTAAAGGTTTGTGAATATTTTTAAGTCTTTTGTGCTTTTGTGGAATACCAAGTAGTGAAGCTTTGCCACTTAAAATATCAATAGACCCAAAAAGACACCCGCAAAAATGCATGAGGTCATAGCAAGCTTGGTTTGACATCACCAAGGTGGCTTCACCATGTGTTTCTTTCTTTTTTTTTTTCTTGTGCCTTAACTCGCTTAACTTGCAGTAAGAGATTTGTCTGACGAATTTAATTCAGCAATAAAAAAAATACACATTTTTGGGATGCATTTCATGAAAAATATCGACCCTCAAAGGGTTAAGCACCTGCAAATGACACCTTGCAATCGATGTAAAATATAAAAGAAAAAAGCAAAGCATACGTGATCATCAAGCGCTGGGCACTGAAATCAGTCTATGCCCACAGACAGCATCGAGACATGCATACAGTAATGGCGTAGCACTGCCCATCCTACAATATCAAACGAGCCATAAATTCAGTCTATATTAACACTATGTTTTTGATGATTTATAAGCAGAATCTGGCCCTACTGAATTAGGCTGTGATACATATTTTCCATCATAAATCAGTTGTTTTAGCCGAGAGCTGCACCGATCAAATGCAAAAGACAGCAAGACCACTCACCCGCGACGGTCTGCCTGAGCTGCTCGGTCTCCTCGTCGTGAGCGGTGGTGCCATTGCTCGTCATGTCAGATGACGTCGACGATGCCGCCGAGAGTGCAGGAACCGGCAGGCTGGACAGGTCCTCACCCGATGCAGCCACCTTCTCCCAGAGAATCTGGGACGTGCGCCGCAGGTCCTGGTTCTCCAGGTACCACTGCAAAAGAGAATGTGCATCACACAAATGGCTGAGACTTGAGGAGGTCACGTGGGAGCTCACTCGTTACACACCAGCAAAGGAGACCCTTAATGTAGCAAATCAGTCCTATGGAAGGCCATAAGGTGGTGAAAGGTTTGTGGAAAGGAAAGATTGTCATCCATCTATTTGTAGCACAAGGCTGGAAAGAAAATCCATACAGAATCCGTACAAATCCTGGACCAGGACTACTTTTTCGTCAACTAGGAAGCTTCCTTACTGTAAAATCTGTATGGGCCTTCTTCTCGTAGCTTTGCATTGCAAATGTGTGGCTGACAATTTTCCTCAATGCAGGTAAAGTGTACAACAGCACGATCACCGATAGGTAAAAGGACACGCAGAGTGCGGCTTAGGCTGGGGATGTCGTCGACAAACTCAGGCATATCTGCAACACCTATCTTCTTCGCCTGCCATTTGTGCGATTTCGTGGTTCACTTATTAGGAAGTGTTGCAGGAGCCTTTTTCCAAAGAAACTCTGACGCCTTTGTCACCGTCCACAACTCCTGGGAAAACTTAGTAATGTACCTTTCCACAACAGCTTTACTTGGCACATGTCACTAGCAAGCAATCTTTCAGCAGGCAGACTTGCCTCCAGGTCTCAAATCTCAGAAGGCAGCATAGGTGCCGAGTGCAGTGGTGGAAAGGCTGGAAAGGCCCAACCATCTGGGTGATTGCTGGCAGAAAATAAGTGCGTTTGATGGAAAATCTTGCAATAATCTCAGCAGGCTTAGACACTGACAACACATGCAATGGCAGAATCACCTGCTGCAAAGTGCAGTCAGCTGCTTTGAGAGCCCTTTGAGTGTCATCAAATTTGTGGTTTGCATGCTCGTTGTTGCAAACATTTCTTGTTGCCCTAGGAAGCATGATACACGCTCCAAGATTCATGTATTCTCACTAAATAATTTGATATCGCCTTATTTATGTGAATGACTTTCGGTTTTGGTTTCTGGGCGCCAAGTTGGATAGCGAAGTCGCAATGTAGGGAGCTTGACCACATGGGCCCTCAAAGCTGTGACACAAGCAGTGCTGCATCGTCTGCTCTCGCACACACGCGTGAGCAACCGTCCATATGCCTTCAAAAATCGCTAAAATTTTCTAATAGAGAATGTTAGCATGTGCAGAATTCCAGTATACGCAGAGACCTTTGCGGAGTACCGGGTTGCCGGACGATGGTATCGACATCTTGTGACGCTTCATGAAACCACAATTATAGGTGATTTTCTTTGTTTTTGCTGAGTGACCGTGGTGAAAAAAAAAATGTTTAAGAAGCGTATTCAGAATTACGTCGCTGCTGAGAATTTGCCCCAACATGAAAGTAGAATACATTACATTTCTGCAACAACAATTCTGTGCTTGCCTGGTTCATCACAGCTCAGAACGGGCGGAATATTTCCGGACTAGAACGACCAGAAAGTGAGTAAATGTTTTGGACCGCAAAGGGCAACGTGACAAAGAGCCTGCCAATCATAGGCAGGGACAATGTTCACTTTATTGCCTGAGGCATCTGCTGCACGTTTTTGCGAATATGGAGTTATTCAGTCTAGCTTACGCTAATTTTTTGCGTGCTTTTTTAAGCTTGCCACATGAAAAATTATTAAATGATACGATAACCTCATTTTTTGTTAAAAAGTGCTTCAGTGTCCCTTCAAGATACAACACAATAATTTATTTGCTGCATATTGAAGAAATTGAGGCTATGCAGTTGGCAGCTACACATCATCATAACTAGCCTATTTTTTTGTTACATATCAAAGCATGATCATCAGCCTACAGTGCACTTCTTATCAAGCTTCTGTCTTAAGCTTCACGTTTCTGTTCCATATGTTAGAAACTGCATAACACAACTATTGCACACTTTTGTTTCAATGATAATGTTAAGCTGCTAGTAATGACTTTTCAGTGCAACTATGTAACAAAGAAAAAAGGCAAATCCCAAGAACTTAGTGTGCGAACCCCAATCACAAAGGCACACCTAGGCATACATGTTTGTAAACACTGCAAGTAGACCATAGTCAGCTATGAAGGTACCCTAACCATGCCTTATATATACTTTATTTAAAAATAGGATGAAAAAAAGATTACAAAGGGCCACAAAAGAAACAGTTAGGTGCCCCCGTTAGAGAAAAGCTAGAGGAAGACAGGCTTACCTACATTACACTTCTAAACACACACACACACAAAAAAAGCCACTGTTGCCATGATATGAAGCTAGGTAATACCCGTGCCACACGGGCACAGAAACTGACATTCGATAGTGAAGGCATTCAGTTCCCAAATGACATTTTTTTCATCGGAGCTGCTACATGTCCAAACTGAATGACATTTTACTTGATGATGTCGATCGCAGCATCTTCTGTAGTGAGCAATTGTTGAGCAGTAAATAGAAAATAAACATGCGTTTACAAGCTTCGTATACCTCCGAGAATAATTAAATGTAGAAACAAGCGTATTACGCTGCCGTAAACTTTAGTTCGTTACTTTGTTTCACGACGTTGCAGGCGACCGTAGCAACCTAAGCCAACGCTAGTCAGATCCACAGCGTAAAATGAAAATGGCGCCTGTTGCATTCAGACTTCAGCGTTTGAAGCGCTTGTTTGAGTGATTAGTGTAAATAAAAGACGTGAAAACTTCATTTTCACCTGAAGAGGATGTCGTTTTATATAACTTAGGTATAGCGCACTTCGTCAGCTGTGCCGTCGAGAGTATGCATTTCTCAGTCGAATGAGTTCTGGCGATGGCATTAGGTGACGAATGGCATTTGGGCGAATGCCATTTCGTTCATCCGTGTGGCAGCGCGCGAATGGCATTAAATCTGAAGCCATTAGGAGGTAAATGCCATTTTCTGTGCCCGTGTGGCACGGGTATAAGCCATACAAACAAAAAACGGTTAAGGGCACTGCCTTTGAGTTTACGCCCCCCCATTACATGGATTCTGGCAGTGTTTGCTGAAGTTCAGTTAATTTTTCATTTTTCATCAGTAAACATGACCTACATTGCATTCTAATGTAGATAAAAACTGAACTCTTCAAAATAATTAATAAGCCATAACAGTTTATGCATTTTAAAAAGGTGCTTTGAAACCTACGGTGCCACGATAACCATAGGGAACGTGCACTGAGCTGGTGGCGCCGCTGTGCGGGAGCGAACGAAACGAATTGGCGTGTTACTTGCAGCAGCCGCTCCACGAGCCGAGCCAGATGTTCTCTGCCCGAGCCGTGTCACGCCGTTGGAGGAGTTTTGCAATGTCGCGCATGAGTTGCTGGGTCGTCAACTGCGCTAATAGATATAAGGAATGCCATCCTGGAACAAAGTTCTCTCGCTTTGCGGGGCGAGAAAGCCTCCTAGACAAGCGGGAACGGTGGATTCGCAGCGTACGCCATGTGAAGTAATTGATCCTGCGCATGGTTATGAAGTACATGTTGTAGCTAGTTCGCTGTGAATTCACGCTTCACGCAAGTGAACCGGTATTTTTACAGTGCGAACGGAACCGAGCGGCAGCCGGCAAAGTGGTCTCGGGTCTGCAGAGTACATTTTGTGTGCGGAAAGTCATCGACAGATACAGCTTCTCCCTCGTACGCTCCTGCTGTTTTTCCGCCGACGTACCGCAAAACTGCGGCGATAGCTGAAGTTTAGCAGACTCTTCACTGTTGACAAAAGTTACAACTGCTGCTGCATGCTTGCAGTGGTCTTCACACCTCCCCTACAGTTGTAGTGAGCTCTGGTGATCAGCCTAGTTGCATAAAGCTGAAAAGTTACACCCGGCCTCCGGGCGGTACGATTGAAAAAGACGCGTTTTTGGTGTTAATAGTCTAAAGTAATTAATGCTGAAAAGTACACATGCATACTACAGAGCGCGAGCACTTAAAGTTACGTACATCAGCCAACAGTTATCTCGCAGTTCACGGCGATGACCATATTGTCAAATTACTTGACGCCATCGAGCTATATGTGCGTTGTAGTTCAGGCAATCTGATAGGTACATAAAGGCGAGCATCATTCAGTCATACTGATTTGCAGGGAAAAAATGTTACTCGTACGCCCTATACGTATAAGCAGATAGCGCAGTTCGGAAACGGGAACAGTGAGAAACAAGAGCCTGATGCGTGGCACAATGCATCGGGGACCGCGCGAATTTTAATCTTTATTACACCTGTATTGTATTTGTCCCTTGACAGCGCTGCGCATGCAAGAGGTGCTGCGCCACGCTGTTTTTATGCTACGTGACGGCTAAGATATCGCTTGCAAAGATGACAGGTAACTGATTTACCCAAGCACTCATGCAGCCCGAGCAACATCCACAAACGGAGCTGCAGCATAGAAAGCTTCGCACAGTTGTTACGGCATCACTAAATGCAACACGGGAGGCGATCATGCGTACTAATTGCGCCGATCGCACTCGGTTACCCTCAAGACAACATCTTGCTACAGCACATGTTTGACGTTAATGTAATCGTTTACTCAGTAATGAGCAGGTAAAATGATGAAAAAGCGTGCGCACAAACTTCGATGATGACGGCGTATGCTTCCTGGTTCACGTTGGCCTGTCGCACGCATCTCCCTTCCAGATTACTCTATCTGACCGTGCTCTCTTCCGTCACGTCGAAAACGTGCCTGCTGCTGCATAATTTGTGTCCCTTCTCTTCGTTGGAGGCTCTAAAAAACCCTGCGCTATTTACACCCTTGAAGCCGGCGCGCTTTGTAACACCAGTCGCCGTCGCGCGCACGCACGTCCACAAAACGCGGGCGCAGCAGAAGGAGAGACGAGATTTCGTAGCACGACACTTGACAACTGAATGGCCACTCGCGGCGCTGACGGCGCGCTGGCGCACTGCATTGTCGCACCACCTGTAGGTGCCGCACGTTTCCCATAGTGTGGCAGTTTCAGCATGAAATTCAAGGCTGAAAAATTAGCCATCATTTGTTCCTTTGAGTACCTCACCTGTTCAAAGAAAGGTTTTTAAAGATTAGTTTATAAGCTTGAACCAGTCTTCTTACTTAGAGTCATCTTCACAGCACAGGCTGCCTCTCTATCTGGCTTCAAGCCACGTGTATGGTCATCTAGCAACAAGCCATAACAATGAGATGCAAGAACAATTTATGACAAATTTAGTGAGGTTTTAATTTGATAACTCATCACTGGAAAAAAAATGTAGATTAAATCCTGGGGTTTCATGCGCCAAGATACAGTTGCGAGGCAAGCTGCAGTGGGAGACTCCAGATTAATTCTGACAAGCTCTAGTGTTTTTGAATTTTGGTCTCGTCAAAATGCGGTGACCGTGGCTGGGAATCAAGCACACACCCGTAAGCTTAAAAGCACACACCTTAGCCATAAGGCAGGTCCCTTTTTTATTTATACTGCAACAGATGCAAAACTTAAAAATTCAGGCTCGTCCAATGTTTTTCTAGACACGTCTTTGCAGATTACCCAGCAAAACGAAAGCAACAAACCTGAGAGGCCTTTTTGAGCACCTTGGAGGCAGCCTTCGTCTCAGCATTGTAGCGGCTCCTGAGCATTCCGTACTCCTCACACACAGCTTCCGAGGCTGCAACGAAGCACAACACCACCCACACATCTGAGCACTGTGGCCAGTCGGAAAGTGCCTCTCTGTACTCTCCTGCCCAATGCCGCACGCGACTACGCTGTGCCCCAGCAAAAAAGAGCGCTGCCCAGTCCCACAATCAGCAAGGATGTGAGTCACTAGCTGCATGTTTGTGCCATAGAAAACTGATTTCGACGTTGTATATAAGGCTGTTATATTGCTGTTGCCTGATCTCTATAATAAGCTGCAAATCTATTACTTCCCTCTGCAGGCGCAAAAAAAGAAGGAAGTTCCATTACAGAGCCTGACTCATCACAGATTCGTTGGCTCGCACATGCTTCCGTCCTGCAGCTGATAGCAACAGGGTGGATGCGCTTTTGTTTCTTATCATTGGCACAATGCCAAATTTTCAATCAGGAGAACTCGTTTATGATAAAAATGTTGCCAGATCACACACGACAAACAAAGCTGATGCGCAGTTTCAAACTAGAGATGTTCAGCGAGGAGTCATGAGAAGACATAAATGTGCTCTTCTTGTATACTTCGAAACGTCATGCACGTACACTGCCAAAAATTCTTGGATTGTTGGTGGTCGTGTTCTTTGTCGTGTAGGCCTGTTAATCACGAAGAATGAAAAACGGAAACAAGCTCACACCTATGGCCACTTTACTGCAATGTCAACACATTAGTACTTTACATATTTGAATGACAGCTACCAAAGGCAATCAGAAACACAAGACGTGCTTTTCCTGTATAGTCATAAAAAATAATGCTTTAGTTCTCACGCACTTTTTAGAAACATAAGAGCTGCGCAATGAATTCCTGATATTTATGTTGTTTTGCAGATTTCACTTAACGTAATAAAACAGTGCAAGCACCGTGGTAAAACTTTTCCTTTCACAAATCATGAATTCTTCACAGAGTGTTGTTATTAGGCCTCAACTAAATGAATCCAATGGACAATTAGGCTAAAAGAAAGCATAGGGGACATTCATTGTTGTCTTTTAACTGTAGTGTAGTAATTAACCCCTTAAGCACTTATGATGACCTGAGCTCGTCATGAGCAAACATCACTTTTTTTTGCTTATGACGAGCTGTGCTCCTCATGGCTCTTCAGTGATGTTTCAAGAGGCTTTTGACGAGCCCAGCTCGTGAAATGGAGTCTTCCTAATTAAAACATAGATGGCAGCATGGGTTCCATGATTGGCGCTTTTATTGCATGAGAGTCTGCACACTAAACGGCGAAATGAGCCCCTTGCGTTAGCGCAGTGCCGTGCTTTGAATGCTACCACAAGGATGGTAGCCTTGTCTAGTTTGTATTGAACTACTGAGGAATAGTACATTTTGTCCAGGGGAAGTCAAATGGAGCCCTTACTCTCTGGACTTGCAGGAATTTCCTTAAACATGGCAAATGCCCCAGGGATGGGGTATTACCAGGCCCGCAGCCGAGGGGGAGGGAGGAGGAACTGGGGCCTCGTTCTCCCCCCCCCCCCCCCGAAATTGTAATGAAGGGGGGGCATGTTTTACCAAAAATAAAGAACGAAAATAGGTGTTACTCAAAGCCTTCAGCAAGTGGGCCCTCCCCCCCCCTCCCCCCCCCCCTCTTGAAAAAAATTCCTGGCTATGGGCCTGGGTATAACATGATGGTGTGAAATATGGCGAATAAAGCATTTTTATCTGTCGTAAAATTTTTTTGCAAGTATTTTTCTGTTTTGAACATGTTCTTGAAATATTTCAAGTCATAAAAAATTTGGCAATTTTCTAACAAGCTTTCGTAATCTAATCGGCACTTAAGGGGTTAAGACATAAACAGAAATGAGTTAAAGTGGACGAAAGAAATTATGGCAGCTTTGCACTAGTGGTGCCAAGCCTGAAGGAAGAGCAGAGCTGAGTGGCCTTCCTTGCTTCCCTTTATTTTTCTGTATTTTTCTTCTCTTTCTTTCTCTCTGTTTCTTGTATCTCTTTTTTGTATCTGTTTCTTTATATTTCTTTCTATCTCTCCCTCTCTCTGGTTTTCTCTGTCTCCCTATCTTTTTATGTCTTTATTCTTTTTATTTCCCTCCATTTCTCTCTTCCATTTTCTCTCTCTCTCTTTCTCTTTATTTTCTATCTCTTTCTTTCACTCTTTTTTATGTGTTCATTTTTGTTTGACGCTTGCACCTGCTGTACACAGAAGTGGGGCTTGACTAACACCTGAGGCACAAACCCACTTGAAGAGTTTTCTGGTGACACCGCACAAACTAGGGCGAGCTACAATTGCTTCACTGTTAAAATCACCCTTTCTGTCGGTGGGGTCCTCAAACTACAAACTTTGAATAACGCATCCGAGGTTCTAATAATTGAGCTACGACGGAATTCACTTCCCCGTCTGCTTTGTTGGGTATTTTTGTGCATATAGTTCCTGGGAGCATTGGCCAGCACCACTCGTAGCCAAGGCGGCGTCTTGGCTATGAGCGGCAAGTGTTAGCCTAATTTTAACGTATTCTGTGACATCATTGTGACAATACAGTGAGGTACTTAGAATATGTCACTTGTATGGCCTGAATTAAACTCATTATGTGAAATAGTCCAATGAGCTAAAGCCATTTAGATCTGACGCCATGGTGCGGAAAAGACGAGAACTGAAAGACGACAGGACGTGCATTATCTAGCCCACATGCTGTAATCTTTGTAGTCTTCCATGTCCAGTCTTTTCAGCAATAACCTGTGGCGTCAGTGCAAAGGATCAACTAGCCCAAATGCAGTGAAACCTTGGTGATACGATCACAGCTCATACGAATTTCAGGGTGATACGAATTTTTCGTTGGTCCCGGCCAAGGCCCATTGGCCTGCAATGTAATGGAATGCGGTTGTCGCAAACCAATTTGCACCCAGCGACGTTTGATACGAACGTAAGCTACCGCCCGAGACGAAGAGGTGCTCTCCGCGCTGTCGCGGAAGATGCGCCCAGCACGTGCGAGCGCGGGAATGCAAGCGCGGGAATGCAAGCATGGGCATGCGCTGCACCGCCAAATCGTCAGAATCACGGTGTAAAAAAAAAACCATTTTCGTACAGTCAGAATAAACCTTCAGAGACGTGTCACGGCCTCCGAGATTGCGTGCGCGAATCTTTGAGGCTCTTATGTGCCTCTGTGTGCCTTCGCGTTTAGATTACAGAGGACATTAGCGCCATGCTTTTTTTTTTTCTAACGCGTCGACGCAGGCTGCTGTTGTTTTACTGTGTTAACATGTGCTTGCCTCGTGCATCAGACATCAGACAAGGTGGACAAGGACTGAAAGAAGGCGAGGACGGTCTTGGCGAAGGAGTCAGGCCTCACAACGTCAACATGCGCGACCATTGAGGTCGCACTTGTGCGGGCACGGCCGTAAATCTCCCAAAAAACATCCCCAACGCTTCCGCCATAACAAAATCATAACACAGGACCACGGTTCTGTAATTTTGTGGCCTTGATCCATCGCGTCAAAGCGCTTCTTTCGTTACTTTTGCTGCAATACTCCAGTGTCATGAAAAAAAGCATACTAAAATTTGGAAGGGGCTACTGCTGTCACGGGTCACAACGCACCTGGTTCATTAATTAAATACACATGCACGGGCCGTATATTTACGAGTGCTGGTATGATTGCCGACATCTAAACACTTAACTGACAATCATTCAGGGTTCTTCCTGACCTTGCTGCGGCCCTGAAAAACAATAAATGAAAATGTACGCCAGCTTTTTTTTGTCGCATGCTAATTTTCCATGCTTTCCGGTGATACGAATTTCAGATGATACGAATATTTTTCTTGGTCCCGTGAGATTCGTATCACCGAGGTTTCACTGTATCTGCATCCCTGAGTTCCATTTAGATCTAAAGATTTTGCTTGAGCTAAGGAATGTGTCAGCGTCACAATCAGGTCAGTGCACTTGGCTCTATTTTTAAAACGTGAAGCCGAACACAGCCCTTGTATAAAATACACAAATAGGATTGTTTCGTTATCTACACTTTCCCAAGAAACTGTTCTCCATGTGTCAGGATAGTGCTAGTTCAATAATTAAGCATAGAGGGAAAATTGTACTTTAATACTAATTTGAATTTCATGTTACATTGACCACGTTACACACTGTAATGATGTGATGTACGAAGATAAGGTAAAAAATTACCTTGTCTTCATGGGGATAAGCAACACAAAGTGGTCCAGCATGAACATCAATGTTTTGAACACTGAACAGAGCTCAAAATTGACTAGTAGTCACATGACAAGGTATCCAACCATTTTTCTCAGTGATAAATGTAGAGGTCTTGCAAAACAGCAGTGAGTCACAGTTTTAGAAACATTAAGCTAACCAGCAAGCAGCTAAACTAGTACAGTTAAGCAACCATCAAGGTCACCTAATTCCACTAGCTGCAAGGCTACGATTAAAGATCTAGATATTTCCTGTGACCAACTTTGCAAGCATGTTGAAAGTGCATCAGACGAAGAAGAAACGAAATGGAGATATGCACATTTCCAAACTAATGTTTTATGTGCTCTTATTTGGCTGTCATTCAAAGTTTTCTTTTTTATTTGTTTATAGCGGAGGAGTGGAAAGCATTTGAATCCACAATGGAGAATTCACACAGGTTTTCCTGGCCTGAAAGAGAGCTTTGCCAAAAATTATTATTCATGACTGGAAACTGCTATGTCTTCCATTGCAGGCGCCAAAGATACACCCTTCCCTTTTCAGAGTGTGCCAGCAGTTTTCTATAATTCTGCGTCACGTAAACACGTCACCCACATGCGATCTATGTGCTGTTAAAACACTGCCTCAGAAAATAAATTTTCACAGTGAGACACAGAAAGCAACAGTCAAGGTTTACCATCACATACAACTCCTCAAAAGGAGTTTTCCTTGAAAAAACTCCTTAGAATGAGCAAGGTTTAAAAACTCCTTAAAAGGAGCAAGGTTTAGGGGCAAGAAAAGCTCCTCAAAATTGGCAGTTTTGCCCTTAACTTCTAACTTCAAGGAGTTTTCAAGGAATGTATTACAAGGAAGCAGACAGCGAGTTCCATAATGCAGAATCAAACACAAACTAAGCAAAGACAAGTAAGCAGAAGAGATCACAGTGTGCAGCTGTTACGTGTGCAACAATGCAGACTCACCATTTTGCAGTCTGTTGAGTGTTTCTTGCTGCTCCTGTACTTTAAGCTGCAGTGAGGCATTCTGAGAAAGAGGGGAAAAAAGTGCACACGACCAGTGTCGCTGGTGTCATGAGCTGTTTGCAGAGCATTCTAGGCTAGCTAAGCAACACACTGATCTCATGTACCTTCATGCACTAGGTATATATATTGAAGGTTATTAATCTAATGTATCTTTTTCATATTTATTCATAAGGCTGGTATTTCTGGCATTCATCTCAAAAGAAATAAGTTAATGAAACCAGCTTTCCAATTCAATGAAACATGGTATTTCTACATCTACTTATTTTTGTACCTCCATAATAAGCTTTTATATTGCCTTCAAGTCATGAATGCACTAAAGAAAATTATTCATTAGATTCACAACACCTGCCACAGAAGTAGGCTTACGTAATGCAACAGATTAAGTGGGTGTCTGAATATATATGCGGAGAGTGTCTTAAAACCACAAATTCCATTTCTTTGTTCACTTAGATATCAAAGGGCAAGAAAAGAGCTCAATTATAGTCATGTAATGTAAAATTACCACTAACTCATCTACATGATGAGCAAAAAGAGGAGGGCTGCATAGCAACAATCTGGCCACAATCCCAATATTTTACAACAGGTGTGGTCTTTTTCTTGTCAGCGACTGGTTTGTGGAAACTGGTTTCTGGAAAAGCTATCATGTCAAACTATTTTGGCTTGCCACTATTTTTCTTTTGGTTTTGAGGACGAGGACATTAACATAATGGAAATTTTTTTAAAGGACCCCCGACACGAAAATTTTGTTTGTGGCTTTCTTACTGTAATTTGTAGCTTTGAGTCTGGTAATCCCGAAATTGAATCGTAAATGCTCTAAAATATATATAATTAATGCTAGCATCATTAACTGTGACCAATTTTAGTATCACCTCAAAACACCCGCCTAATATCATGAGAAACTAGCGCACCAACACAGGGGAGCACGTAAGGTGATGTACGCTCAAGCTTTGGTGACGTTGAAAGCGCAGTTTTTAAATCAGGGCCTCACACGCTGTAAAGAACGAAACGATGTAGGTGTTTCGGTACGAGTTAAGCCTGTTAAGCATTCATCAGACTGTCAAGAGTGTGTCTCTTAGGAAAAAAGAGAAGCATTCCTGCCATAAGCAGCCAGAACCACCTTGAGAGCAGCCGGCAACAGAGCGAGAGGGGCGAGGAAGAATAGCCCTCGTTGGGTGCCAGTCATGGTATTGTGCGCACCCTCAAATCTTCTGTGACGTTGACAACACTCGCTATACTTGTGGAACATCACACAAGGCCCCAACCTACATTGTACTCATGGCAATGTCACTACTATGAGTTGTAGCTACTACGAGTTGTTGCATCCGAGGCTGATGCTCTACCTCTACACAATCACTGCGGCATTGGAGCGAGCAATAGAAAGGAAAATGTAAGGTGGAGCCTTATGGGGCAAGAAGAGAGCAGAATGGGTCAGGGAACAAAAAGGTGTTAAGGACAACGTAGTTGAAATCAAGAAGTAGAAATATGCATGGGTAGGGCGTGTAGCACGTAAGCAAGATAAGTGCTGGTTATTAAGAGTAACAGACCGGATTCCAAGAGAAGGCAAACATGCGAGGGGGAGACAAAGTTAGGTGGGCAGATGAGATTAAGAAATTTGCGGGTATAATGTGGCCTCAGCAAGCACAGGACCAGGGTGATTGGTGGAACATGGGAGAGGCCTTTGCCCTGCAGTGGGCACAGTCAGGCTGATGATGATGATGAGTTGTTGAGGAGGTCGGTGAACAATACCGAGCACGTTGCACTCGCATTCACTACAGACGGATTTTTTTAGAGGCTTCACAAGAGTTCTCTGAAATGTCCTGCACATACATATAACGTTGACTCATCATCCTCATCCTAGGCTGATTCTTATTAATGACTATTAGTTGAAATTAAAAAAAAATCCTCAGTGTTCTGTATGAATGCTCCCAATATGACTTGAAGGCAAAAGCTTTTAGCGTGGCTATATTGCTGTGCGTTTTATATCACGCAATCTCTGCTTTTTAAATTTTTTTCGTCCCGCAAATGCCGCAAGCATAAACTGAACATGCCGCTTTAGTGCCTCGAGCCACGAGGTGCGTGAGTGGTCACGTGACATTAGCCCGAGTCATGCGAACACCCTCTTAAGTGAAGCTTTCATTCCTCACAAATTGGAGTTGTAGGTGTAACTGCAAAAAAAGGGGGGGGGGGGAAGCGCTTATGAGTGTACAGAAATGCGGATGTACACAAATAAGGCCCTTGAAGGTACACCGGTGACACGCATGTTTATATGTGCCGTTTTCCAATAACTGATGCTCTCTCGATCGTGGGTCTGTTGGAGATAGCTGTTTCTGATACGGCAAGCTGATCTTTTGTTGAGGTCATCGAGGCGACTTGTGACTTCACGTTGCTACATTTCATCATTGCCTGAATACAAATGCATGACCTTCGTTGTTGCCAGTAGCAACTGAAGTGCTGCGCTGCTAAGCACTGAATGATGGTCCGATTCCCGACATGAAGCAAGGAAACAGTGAGCAAGGAGTATTGCACAATGTGAAACAAAGCAAATAATCGTGGTGCATCCTTCATCTGTGCTAATGCATTGTGTCAGCAATTCATCCAAGCGTCCACTCTGCCACACTTGGTCAGGCATAGAAAAACTGCTCGGTTAAGTTGGGGAGACTGACGAGACTAGCGAGGGCTGTGGTCAGTGCTGCACATAATTCTTCCTCTTTACTTTTCTTAAACTCGTTTGCCAAAGAATAGCAAGAATAAATATGTTTCACAGAGCTGGAACATATCGTAATTTGACATGGTTTGCTGCACCACTTGCTGAATAGAATGAT
Source organism: Rhipicephalus sanguineus (assembly GCF_013339695.2). Classification (NCBI taxonomy): domain Eukaryota; kingdom Metazoa; phylum Arthropoda; class Arachnida; order Ixodida; family Ixodidae; genus Rhipicephalus; species Rhipicephalus sanguineus. The sequence goes on along the minus strand of NC_051178.1, from coordinate 46,577,888 downwards.
AGCACCCCACTAAACTCAGAAGGCAGGTTTACAGTGTGCAACGAAACAGCGAAAAGCAAAGAGATTAAGTCGTCAGTAGAAATGCATTACCTCATTGCGGTACTTCTTGGCCAGCCTCTGCTGCTCTTCGTAATGCTGCTTCAGTTCTTCATAGCACGATCGCAGGTCCTCATAGTCTCTCACCGCTGGAATGACATGAACATACGTTGCTTTTCATCAGGCTGCTCATTCACATTTTAAAATGAATCCTTTTGATTCAGAACTCTTAAAGGGGCAGTTGAACACAGTAAGAAAAATCTCTGCTGTCTGCAGACAATGATATCATCAACATGTGAACCAAACATGATTCCACCAGATGCAGCAAAGCGTCTGCCCACAATCTATCATAAACAGTTGCTCACTTCATCCTCTGGTGTTCTTGGCCTCCTCTATATTATGCCTCTGTGACACAAGAAACACACCTGCGTAATGGAAGATAGACACCAGCCACTGGGTGATGGCTTATGATCATGAGTCCCTATTGATTGAAAGCTCATGAATGGATGTGGAAAAGTATAGGGGAAAGTTGACGTTGTGCTCTGTATATCTTGATTATTATTAAGCCCATTTCAAGAATGTTTGGAAAAATATATTCGCAATACATGACACATTTACAAGACAGTTGCTATATTTAGGCCCATGCCGTTCCTGCAGCTAGGGCATTATAGCAGCGACAAAATTTATATGAGTTAACTGTATAATTGTACATTATCCTAATAAACCTTTCTTTTATTAACCTTTATTATTTATTCATTCTTTTTTGTCCATCTTTTTATTACTGACTTTTAATTGCATATGTTGCAATTGAAAAATTGAGGCCCAGCACTAACAAAGTAGTGTTTGCATAGCAGAAATTCCAAGGCTGGCAGCACTTCTGAGCAATACTTGCCCCAGTGATATGCTGAAAGTGCACTGGTGTTCTATTAACAAAACTTGTCAACTTTAAGAATGCTCTTGGGAAACTGAACTCAACATAAATCAATGTGGTGCGATGCAACAGCACTGTATTCGGACCCATTCTCTTTTGTGCTTGTTTTAGTTGCACTGAAGTCTAAATCATGTTTAACCCACTAGCCCAATCTTCAACCCTCCTAATTGAGACACCACACTGCTTCAACGTATTACTCATCTCAGACATGCATGTAATGTGCATGCCCTCTACGAGAACCTCATAAACTTTAAATTCATACATTGGTGTCTTTCCTTTCATTCCCAAAACACTAAGTCTCTTTCCCGTTCGCTTTCTTTCTTTTTTTTTTCAGTTATTCTAAACAGATTTTGAGGAAGACTATGTGGGGCTCATGACATCATTCCACCTTTTTAAACAAGTTACAGAAATTACTAATGTGGTAAACCACATATGAAGAACAGAGATGAATTAACATGGGTAATTAATTCACAGTAAATTGTGTACTCGAAGCATAGCAGTAACGATGCCATGTGTATATAGCAAAAATGTTGACAACAACATACAGTTATTGATCTTTAAAATGCGTGAGAGGACATTTCAACATCTCATTTTAAAAAACTGGCAGTGAATTTCCATGAGATGAACTGTCGAACTGTAATGCAATAACGTCGAAGTCTGGGTCAGTTGGTACATGACGCTGAGGCAAAAACCAGTCAAAAAGACGCCGGACAAAGGGAAGAAGTGACACACACCAGTCCTTGTGTGTGTCACTTCTTCCCTTTGTCCGGCGTCTTTTTGACTGGTTTTTGCCTCAGTGTCGAACTGTGCAAAGAATTTAATGGAGAAATGCAAAGGTGTAATAACACCCGAGGAATAATTTATAGATTGTTATAAGAACAAATAAGGCAACATTAGCCAGTTCTGGCCAATGTTGGCAAGCGCTAGCACTACACAAGTACTAAATATGTCGCAACATGCATTTCACGTCATGCATATCCACATTTATTCAATTAAAGAGGTGAGCACAATGACTTCGTGCAACTTTAGACATGACGCACTTTATGCCATTTATGTCAGGAGCTGTTATGTCATGCATGCACATTTGTGCAGCCAGTTAAAAGAATGGTCACGGTGGCACCACGTGATTTATGCGACTCATGACATTTATGACATGTTTAGAAAATGAAAGCTGTCACATTTTGCTATGCATGCTATTCATGTAACAGCACATCATTTCATCTTTGCCATATTGCATGGGTGTAATGCACGATCCTGTATGCCAAGTTAATGAAATGACCCTACCGGCTTTGTGACGTACGAGATATCACTGTTAAACGAAAAAAACTTGGTGGAATCATGCCGTTCATGCTATATTACATGTCATAACGCATTGGACGTGGATGTCACGTTATTCATCTTTGTCATGTCCCTGTCAAGCATATTTTGATACATATGAAATTAATAAAACGACCATGATGGCATCATAATGTAGGAGGCTGTACGGACACTCTCAAAGTGCTGTTGGTTTGCCAAGGATGCTTTACATTCAAAGACGTTCCTTGCACCTCTGTGCAGCATGATAAGACTATACAGAATGTCAATAATTATTGCGTGCAAACATTTGGGATACATGTGAACATATCTTGAAATTAGTGTACAGCACCCGTATAGCACTGCGAGTCAGGTTAACATAAGTAAAATCGACTACAGTTGCACAGCATCAATTCCACAACTTCAACATGTGCCGTAACAATAATTTCTATTGATGTAAGCGCCACTGTAAAACAAACATACTCATTTATCTGAACACTGTGATCAGTTGCAAAGGCAATATGTCCACTACTTAAAACAAACAAAAAAGAAAGTTCTAAGCAACGACATGTTACAAAAAGGAAAATAAAAAGCTAGTTGATTTTTCTTTTAGATCTTCTTATTGATTCTGCCGCGAGAGGTTCTAAAATTTGTGTTCAGCTTGAGCTCCACATCATAGGCATCTACAGCTCACTGTCTTTCACTGCAGTGGCAAGGTCTGCTATTTATATGAACAGCAACGTCTACTGCATGCAACGAAAGACGTATGACTGACACATACACAGCTGCCGCGCACACATCACATGGATGTTCGAAACGGCCCAGAATCTACAGCGTCGGCTTAAAACAAGCGTGTCCCTGTCACGCAGTACATACGGCGTCGGATGACGCATGCAACGCACGCGCTGCTAAGAAAATGAAAACACGCGCGCGCGGAAATGAAGTAAGAAAAAGTGCCGGCGCGCTCGCTTCCTGGCCGTCAAAAGCGGGCGGAGCAGCTGATAATTCGACGTAGTAGCGTTGCGCATCGGTGGCGCAATACGAGAGAGAATGTGCTGATAAGCTGGTTCGGAGATCAATGAGCTGTTAGCCGCAATCTCGATCAGGCGCGTCATCTTACCTTGCCTTGACAGCTGAGTCAGTCGGACGAATTTGGGCCTCTCCAGCTCGTAGTCGGCGCAAGTGGCACACTGCGCGGACATCTTCGCAGTGGATACCGCAGAAAGAACTCCTCAAGATAGTCGCATTGACGCGCGAAGCTCCAAGATCACCTGCGCTAGTGCGCGCTCCACGCAGTTACAGGTCGACGGGGGGAAGAGTGTAACGATCCCGGAACAGGCCGAAATATGACCGGCCGTGCAAAGTAAAAATCGTGAGGAAACGAGGCGCCGCGCGTCGTGGCGAAGAGATAAGAAAAGAAAAAAATCGAATGAGCTAAAACCTCCCCTGCCAGCCGGGGAGTACTCCGTCACCCCCCTCGACGCCGCTCGACGAAACCAGCGCGAACAACGCTGAGCGGTAGCGGATGCTGGCCCGTTGGAGATAGCGAGATTAAACCGCCGCGAAGTCGCACACACACGAGCACAGGCTACACTTGAACCCTGAGATGGGCCGTCGCACGCAGCCTCGGAAGGGAGGAGTCTTTCACGGGGCAGATGAGAAACCGGCTCGCCAAGGTAGATCTCTCGACAGAAGCGCGGATACGAGTTTCATGCCGAGCACGTGTGTTTGCTACGTTCGACGGTGATGTAATACTGCTACGTCATTTAGTTTCGGTTTCGCTTTCTTTTGTAAAAGTACTCTTCTCTTTCATTTTTTTTTATCTGTGGCCTTGCCTAAACTTTGTACTTTTTTCATCTACCACTGGGGGTTATTGATTCTCACCCAAAATTAAAATTTTTTAAATGCTTCTAGAAGCAAGGTTTCGGTTTTGTTTCTGCATTATTCATGCTTTTTTGTTTGATTATTATATGCGTGCTGCGCAAACCATTAATTCAGTATGAAACGCTATGACTGCTCTCATATCACCCCAAGACAAATAGGATCTGAAAGTAAATTGCAAGAATAATTTTTGAGCATCAATCTTGTCGCCATCGCACACTGAGAGGACGGGTGGTACTCTAGTACAAACTATAGTGTAGAAATGGTCCAAACGTAACCCCATATGCGCGAAAATGCACGCGACAGCGAAGAGCGATGCGACGTAGAGCGCCTTCGCGCTAGCGGTTGCTTGGATGGGCAAACGCCATTCACGCGACGGCTTCGGTAGCTTCGGCGAGTGATCTCCACTGTTGCTGCCATGAGGGCGTTTGCTCGTACCGAAAGTAGCCCGTCATCAGCTGTATGCAACGTAAAATACGATTTTTTTTGTTGCATAATGGTACATTAAATGTTTTTCAATGTCTTGCGGTACCTTTTCGATCCCATCACTGCTGCTACGTGCCGTCAAGTTGATGAACGTTGTTGTTGGTGCGCGTCGATAAGCAAGTGGCGACAACCAGCAGTACGCCACTGATGTGCATCCTGTTTCGGTGTTTTGTATGGGCTGCCTGAGCACAGCACTTCCGGGCAACGGGCGTCGGATCCAAATCTGAAAAACCGAGCTATAGTGCCTAATAGGCACTATAACCGAGCGATCGCGCGATATCGACCACGCGACACGTCGTGCGAACATCTCGATCGTTTCGTTGCTCATAGCGTCGCTTGTCGCGTGCATTTTCGCGCATATGGGGTTTGGCCATTCGCAGATCGCTGTTAAACAAGCCAATTTCTCCTCACGTGAATTTATGATAGCGTTATGCATGTAAACCACTGTAACGGCTTCCACGGAGGTCAAGGGCACGGACAACAACAAGTTGAATGACTCTGCTGATAAGACGTCGCAATCCTCGTCGTAATGCGCTGTCTGCGCTAGAACCTTTCTCGACGTTCGCCCAGATCCCAGTCGGCGAAATTTTTGTGTTGTTGCCAAAGGACTAGCTATACAATGATAACGAGAAGACGCGGGTGCTTTCTCTGCGGCTGACATATTTATTAGTGCCACAATAGGTCGCATAAAATGTCGTAACAACTCGCTCGAGGACTCAGTCGCCGCACGTCACTTGCGCCGCTGGTTAAAACGAAAAAGCGAGTCCGAAAACTGCCGCGAGTATGGAGAGCCGCGAGCCTTGCGCACTATAACCAGCACATTTTTAATTAATAATATTAGAGACTGGTACTGCTTGCTAGACAATCTTAGCTAAAGTATTGAAGCGTCGTGCTTAGGATGTTAGGGTTCATTCGAAAGACTCGAACCTCCCGCTGGATCGAAGAAAATACTAAAGCCGGAGTTGCGACGTCAGCTGGTCTGCCTACACTGCGCCGCTCGCCTCGCGCGCCCCCACCCAAGGTCAATCTAAATAGGTCGCGAAAGTCGGAACGAAAAGTGGTCGGAAACCTATTGCGACAAACATCAACACCCGCGTGACGATTAAAGCGCTGCTATGTGAGGGGGGGACAAATAATGAAAACAAAAAATTAATTAAGCATTTATTTTCATTAGTTTTAATTTTATTTGTCACGAATTAAATTAGTAGATTACTTTAATCAAACTTTAGTCTTGGGTATGTGGTTGAGTGGCCAATTTTTTTCGTTTATTTTCAGAAACAGCGGGCACATGCAGGCAGTCTGGTAACATGGGCCAACGGTTTTGCGCATTTTCAGATGCAAAGGGCTCGCTCGTTTTTGCGCTGTAGGTTTGTGCCTGTCGTCCGTAGATGATTTCCTCGCATAAGCGTTGTTTTGTAGTCGTGGTACTTGGCAGAAGGTAATATAGCCCATCGCAGCCATCGGGAACCGTTCCAGTGACTGTGTTTTGCCAGCGCACGGCCGCGTGCTGTCGCCCTTCGGGACGATGAGTCCGCCACGCTACGCGAAGAAACGCTGCGCTGTCTACGGATGCAGAGCAACACGTGTGCAAGGTTTGTGTGTGTGATGATGTGGATTGTGTGGCCCGTGACGGGGCGAAGAGGGAACGACAGTTCTGCTCTGCGGTACGCGTTGAAGGGGAAGACGACGAAAAGGAAGCGCGAGCGGGGCGTGCGGCTCGAGGAGTTGGAGCGCGACACGGTTGAAACGGCAGCCGCTGGTCGGCGGTTCGGGTCGCGACAATCGCTTAACCAGGCGTCCGGCAGCCTTGCGGACCTGGTGAGCCTGTTTCCCGCTGTGTGCCCGGTGCTGACACGGAGACCCGAAGCCTAGTCTGTTCTTGGCCTGAGGTCCTGGGGCCCGAGTGGTGTCACGAAGTGGCCGCGGCTCATGTTGGCGACGGGCAGCTAACCTGCGCTGCAGTGGCCTGGTGATCTACCGGCCTGCAGTGCCATCATCACCACCACTACCACCTCGCCACGGTCAAGGCAGCGTGACTGTTGACTGCCCAAGGAGTACCGGTGACGACCGACCTCGCCGCAGCGGCAACAGTTCATAACGGCGAGTAGGACAGTTTGTGTGCAAGCGCGTAGGACGTTTAGGATGTAAATATGCTGTAGTGTGTTGTGTGCGAATCGTCAGAGTTATCGGTTGTGTTAAAGTCTGTGTTGTGTGTACAGAATCACCTGACTGCCGGTTGAATTATTTCGGATCCAGGGCCCACATTACACCATCACAGTGTGCACGTTGAATTGTTATGCTACTTCTGATTTCTGTGTTATATATTTTGGGGTAATATCCTGTTCAACTGCAATATTTCGCCAATAAAATGCACCTTATTTATCAAATCTGTCTTTTTCGTCTTCCCGTTATCTTGCAGGCTTCCATTATGGAGCCGTCATAGTGATAAGAAAAAGAACATGCAGCTATAAAAAAAAGTAAGAAGCGGCGCCCTGTAAAAAAATTTCATGATTTCGCGCCCATCGCGTTAAAACGTGACGTCATTTCCGCTTCCGGTTGTGACGTCACCTTTTTCTTTTTTTAATTCTGTTTGTCCCCTCCTCACATAGATGGCGACTGTTGCAACAACTAGCCACCGGCTTGACACGTGGGCTTCTACGGAAGTTACGCTACCAGTGCCCCCACCCTCCTCTTCTCCTCGTCCAAGATGGCGGCCGCCTCGCGGACGGAGCTCGGAGCCGGAGCCTACGCTTCGATCAGTGATGAATGGTGACGCCAGGACCGCATCGCCGGTCTGCGCCGCCACGGCCGTCAAGAGGCCCCCCTGCGACGACGGCTGCAGCGACGTCGACGAGCGCCAGCCTTCGTCGGCGAGCGGCAGCGGCGGCCCGGCCGCCAACAAGCGGCGCGCGGCGGCGATCGAGGTGAGCCGCTTCTGGAACGAGCCGACCTCGAGCCCGCGACTGAGCCGTCGGTTCTACGGCGTCGACTGCCAGGTGCTCGCCAAGCGACTCCTGGGCAAGATCCTCGTACGCCGACTGGGCCGACGGCACAGTGCTCAAGTGCCGCGTCGTCGAGACTGAGTGCTACTTGGGCTGCGACGACCAGGCTTCGCACTCGTACAACGGCCGGCGCACCGAGCGCAACGAGCCCATGTTCATGGACCCAGGCACGGCGTACGTGTACGTGGCCTACGGCATGTACCACTGCTTCAACATCTCCAGCGAGGGCGACGGCGCCGCGGTGTTGCTGCGCAGCGCGGTGCCCCTCCAGGGCGTCGAGCTAATGCGGCGCCTGCGCGGCGCTCGCCGCAAGGACGCCGGACGCAAGCTCAAGCTGTTCGAACTGTGCAACGGGCCCTCCAAGCTGTGCCTCGCCATGAACATCACCAAGGAGACCCTGAACAAAGAGTTTCTGCCCGACAGCCAGGCGCTGTGGCTCGAGAGAGACGGCGATGGCGACGTGCCGCCCGAGCAGATCGTCGTCTCTCGCCGTGTCGGCATCGAAGGAGCGGGCCGCGAGTCGGCGGCCAAGCCGCTGCGCTTCTACCTGAGAGACTGCGACTGCGTCAGTGTCAGGGACAGGGTGGCGGAGACACGGGCAGCAGCACAGCAGCAGCAGGTCGTCGCGGCGCTACAGCCGCCCGTGCCCTAGCTGGCGCACTTTTAATAGGATTGATTGTGTGTGTTTTTTCACGGACCCACGGCGACAAAATGTATGTGCGAGCAGTGATCTCCCTCACCACCACGCCCCCCGATTCACGTAGCCCCTACGTAGGTGCTGATACTTTGTGCGTCTATGTTGTGTTGGTCGTTGATCGACTGCACCGAAGACGCTGCCGAGTGAAGCCCTCTCCGTTCAAGAGGACCACGCTTGCATTGCTTTCCCCGTTCAGTTACGGCTCCTACGCCAGCCGGTGAATGTGTACGCTCATCTAGTGCAGCCTCGGAAACGCCACCACCTCTACCTCCGCTTTTAACCAAACACCCAGGCATGCGGGGGATGTTTTTTTTTTCTTTCCCTATTGTTGCTACGTTCCACAACCCCTCCCCCACAGCCGCCCCAGCGAGAGTCAAGCTTGTTTTTTGTTGTGTTCTTTTTTAAATATTATTTCTTTCCGCGCCTTGTTGCCTCTTTTATTGATGTGTTTGTTGAGGAGACTTTTGCGCATGCACCCGTCATCAACCGACGAAGAAGCCGGTGTTGCGCGCTTGCGCTCGTATTATAAAGAACAAAGGGACTTCGCATTGGTGCCGCCCCTCTGCTGAGGTTGACGAGTGTCGTATACGTGTCCTCTAGCGCATATGCGTATGCATTGAAGCGCCACGCCCGGATGTTCTGCGATCCTCATTTGCGCGAGCTTGCGAGCTGCCGTGCGCGATCGCGTCCTGCTGGGTGTGTGCGTGATTGTGCGGGGGTAAACATCAGCCGACCGCCGCAGCCTATCGGTCTCTGTTTACTGTCCAACAGCCGCTGCAGCCCATGCGGCCACCAGCTGATGGCTAGCCAAGTGCGCAGTCCCACAAGCTTTGCTTCTGCCACCCGAAACGGAAAAAGCAAGCGCATATGCTTCGGAATGCCGCTTCGTTGCCATTGTGCCCGACAGATGGCGCCACCTACGCGGGTTGGCATTTCTTTTTTTCGTGTCGCGCGTATTTCGAGCGAAGCGCTTCGCTGTATCCGCTTAGTTTGCGCTCTTAAAGGGTAACCTAGTCTAAATCGAGTACATAATCGCTCGCAGGCCTTTCGCGAACCCTGCTGCGCTGTACTAGATATCTCTTTCAGCAAAGAATTTTCGCAGCTCGAAATACCGAAGTAATTACTGCATTGGAAGCCTGGCGAAGCGTATGTGGTCACTCTCGAATCGAGCAGCGTCGAATATATTTACACATGCACAAAACAAAGCAAAAGCTGTACGTGTGTTCAACAACCGCGAAGCAGCCTCATGAGTGAATGAAACGGGTAAATCGGCGCTCATCCAACACACTTTGCTCTTTGCTTGGAATGACCGATGTAACAAAACATTACCGCTTTAAACGTTTTGCAGTATTCGTTCACATATGCTGCATTGCGTACGCTACCTCTGGCTTAGTTGTGAGCCCTCTCGGCAGCTACAGGCGGAAAACCTTCTTTTGCCACGAATGAAATCCGTATTTAAACAAGGTGCGATAAATTCCTAATATGAGCGAGGTGGCAATCGTTCTTGTTTTTATATATGAAACCGTGCCAGAGGCGTAGCCAGAATTTTTTTTAAGGGGGAGGGGGGTCAACTGTGGTAGGTGGTCATAATTGATTCTGGAGCCCCTACTGCCGCGCGCCTCGCAATGATATCGTGGCACACATCACCTCATAAACATTACATTGCTATCCTGTCGCATATACCTATATATGTGCACGACAGGGGCGTAGCCAGAAACTTATCTCGGGAGGAAGGGGGTCCGCCCGTCATTTATATATATATATATATATATATATATATATATATATATATATATATATATATATATATATATAGTAGTTTTAAGAAAGCTCATCTATGTTTTACTTATACCTTGCGTCGACCAAAGTTAGCTCTTCATTGCATTCAAGTATTTTGTTTGTGCGCGTGTGTGCATTTCTGTACCCCTATGTATAAAAACTAAAAGGAAAACGGGGTTACCCGCACCCAGGGGCGTAGCCAGAGGAGGGGGGGGGGAGGTGGAGGGTTGAACCCCCCCCCCAACATTTTTTGATTTTGCATGTGTATATAGACACGCACACATACAAACGCACGCACGAGCATAAAAAAGGATGGTTGAACCCCCCCCCACGAAAAAAATTTCTGGCTACGCTTCTGCCCGCACCTACCTCCAATTTAACATAAATGAATAGCGGAGATATCCGAAAGTAATTTAAAAAAAAAGATTATTTAAAAAAGAACATCAAGGGAAAAACCTAACGAGTGTGCTCTGTAACTTCAAGCTCTCCTTTTGGGAGGATCATGTCAAAATGCATCGGCGGTGTATTTCCCTGGCTAAGTTCATGTTTGGCGTGCGTGCGTGTGTGTGTTTATTTCGAATGCGGAGCGTTTTTGTATGCGTGAAAGTAGAGACATGGCGTCGAGGAGGGATGCGAGCCTGTCGGGCGTTGATGACGACTGCAGGAGGGCGGAGCCCATTTTGTTGCAGCAAGAGACGGCCACGTGGTTGCTCGTTGAACTCAGCTGTCGTTCCGACCAGGGGTGCAGCCGGAAATCTTGGGCAGCCTTGCATGTTTTTTAACAGCGAACTTTGACAAGACACCGGTATGGTTTTCAAAGGAAAATAAGCAAGGGATGATCGAATTTTCGCGCTAGCATAGCGAATGCCATGCTTGATGTAATGAGGAAAGATGCAGCAGCGATGGCTTCGTTGGCGTAACTGCGATTATAATCGAGACGTACACGCTAAATTATCATGATTGACTATGATAGAAGTGCATTTGGGCATTGATCGAGTGATGTCGTGTTAGTGATTAATGTGCGTCGGGATTGTGTTGGCGTGGGGACGTGTCACAGTGAAGGAAGTGCGCATTACGGATACCAAATGAAGTAGGTACGCTCGAGATTTGTTATTGTTCAGTAGTTCGGAATGTCACTGTTCCGCACACGTAAATGAGTCGCAGAGTGTTGTGTGTTGGGTGGGGCATATTGTTTGAAATAATGTGCGTTTGCGCAAATTGTGTGTGTGTGTGTGTGTGTGTGTGTGTGTGTGTGTGTGTGTGTGTGTGTGTGTGTGTGTGTGTGTGTGTGTGTGTGTGTGTGTGTGTGTGTCTGTGTGTGCGCGCAAAAAAAACAATATGTAAAAATTTCGAGGTGGCGAGGGAGGAGGGGGAGATATACAGCACGGGGTTTATGATGTGCTGAAAACATGGCCTCTATTGAAAGGTGAGTCTATACAAACAACTGGCACTGTTCTTATGGGTGCCGATCGTATGTCCGTAAGCCTCAGTTTGCATCGTTTATACAACAAGGTTACGTATGTCCGTGGTATATTAAAAATTACCTCAGATTGAATTACTATAGTTGAAAAGGAGCTAACAACTGCAATTCGCCTTATGTGTGCAGCACCCTTGGGCAAACGGAGCTCAGGTGCGAGGAAACGTTATCATTGTGTCGAGAGTGCGGCCGTTGTAAAAGAAATGCCCCACAAAGAGCCCAATGCCAGCGCCGCTCAACCCACACCAATTGCGTCGGCGCTGCCGGAATGGGCGCTGTGCCAGCTTCGTTGCCTAGCTCCCATTTCATTCTTGTGCAAGCAAGCTCGGCTGTTCGTCTCGAGGTTTCTCGTTACCCGAGTGGCTCTGCTTCGATGTTTTGCTTGGCACCAGTTGATTAGTTCCGTCCCGGCCCTTTTCTGCGCTTTTCCTTCGGACGACCGCGCAGCGTGTGCTCTTGCGCGTCTCCGCATCATCGGATACGTGGGATGGGAACGGAAGGGGTTTCGCTCGCTAACCAGGCGCGGCTTTGTAACCAAATGCGCTCAAGGACAACGAAGAAAGAGGGCTTACCGCTACTAGAAAAGCAAATACATACGGTACGCTTTCGAGAGATGCGCGTCACCTGTCGATATGAGCAGAGCTATTTCCGCCTCTTTCCGTGATTGAAATTGTTGGCTTTGCCATCGCGTATATAGTTACAAATAAAGAGGGGGGTGTTGTAGAATAAAAGCTGTCCTCGGCCAGTTTGACGAGTCTGCAACCCTTTAATTTGGCAGGGTGGCAATGTCACATATATATAGTACGTATACGGTTGTATGCACGCATACGATGGTCGGTTAATTGCAAGGAGTTGCAATTAACCATGCGTAGGGGTGCCCGTCTTTCAAAATCCTAGAAAATAATATTACCACCGCGGTTTTGGCAACAAGGTCAATTTTGATGGTCGCTTAATTGATACACTTGGCAGAGGCGTGCAGCTAAGCGGGAGGAAGACTTCCCCCCCTCGGACCGCATACCTCAGCAGCCCTCATTTAGCGGCTGCAGTATCGTTCAAGACATGTAATGTAATGCTGGCAGGGGCGTGGGCAAACATATTTTTCGGGGGGTGAGGGGAGTGGATTCAGCCACCATTTATGCATGTTCGTACGTGGTTTGTATGTGTGCGTGTATGTATACACGTGAAAATTTTAAAAATTTCGGGTGGAGTTGAAACCACCTCTCCCCTGGCTACGCCAATGAATGCTGGCATGATTCTTGCGCGAACTTGCAAATTTAGATGCAACAATGACATTTAGGTTGTGTACCTCTCTCACGTAACGTCGTGTTGGTACGATGTAGCTTAGAGCGCACGAACTGACGAGGACACACAGAGAGGTCTGTGCGTAGGCGTTCGTAGAGTTCTCTGCTAGGAAGGGGAGGATCACCACCGCCCTGTTTGGCAGTCCGAAAGAAAACAAGATGCTCAATGGATGCGAAAATGAAGCAATGCTCACAATGGCATACCCTTGGTCCCCGGCTTTACGGGGAACAAAGGTGCAAACTAAACCGTTCTTTGAATGCGACATCAGGCATAGAGTTTCTTGCAGTTACCTAGAGGGAAAACTGGCGCTGCGAGCTGTTGTACGCATGGAAATGCTGGGACATGTGAGATTCGGACTTGGCTCGGTGTCACGGATTCGGGCGGGTCCCGGGCGAAAGACTCAGTCAAGACCACATTGTCAAAACAACACATTTATGAAGCAAAGGCACTGCACTAGGAAAATGTACAAATATACAGAAATAGTCACCGCAAACAAACTCCAACTATCGACTATCTATATAACTAAGCTGTCCTAGCTACTCCTTGTCCAGCAACTTCAGACCGCTAATGTGCAAGGCAGTTCTTGCTTGTGCGGACGCGGTTCGTCGTCAATGTCCGGCCAGTATATGTTGACCTCGTTCGGGCCATTTCTTGTCCCTTGTCGATCTTGGGATCCAGTCTCATGTCCGATGCGTCGTCCGTCGCCTGCATGTGCATGCAGGCCGTCGCATCGCTGACGCTAGTAACTTATAGGCCCGTTACGCCTAACTCGTC